>NC_056606.1:3346074-3618574 GCF_018340385.1 Cyprinus carpio | reverse complement strand
GAAATCTCAGGCTTGTCACAGTCTTATAAATTGAACAAAACCTCTCACATCTTGATATCACCACAAAACAAATTAATAAATCAAATTAGCAAATTCGTAATTAATAACAAATTAAAACTACTATACAAACTACTATAACCAACCTTAATCAAATACATACAGTACACTCACATAAAGTAGTTTCACTGCAAAATTTTATAGTATAATGTATATATGTATGTGTGTGTGTATAGATAGATAGATAGATAGAACAGACAGACAGACAGACAGACAGACAGACAGACAGACAGACAGACAGACAGATAGATAGATAGATAGATCTGTAAAGCTGTTTTAAAAAAACTGTGTGTGTTGTGAAAAGTGCACTACAAATATATTTGACTTAACTTGACTTTAAAAGAAGAAACCAATGATCTAGTTGCTGAAATACAACTATTTAATTATGTTCATAATTTACGCAGTTCTTTTAATTATGTTATAATTTAAGCAGTTACGCAACTGTAGTCCTGGCAATCATTTTAGAGAAGTTTTCAAGAAGGAAATATAAAGCTTTTTTTCACTACATTTGCTGATGGTGTAGATGTGTCAAACTACGACAGAGAGGAAGTGATTTTATCTGTTGAGTTTGCATAAGAACGCTTCCTCAGCTGTATATGGCAACAATTATTTCTATCAGTATTTTTGCCCTTGTTTTCCAGTATAAATATCTACGCGCATTTAAAACAAGATACATACACTACTGTTCAAAAGCTTGGGGTCATCAAGGCTGCATTTATTTGATCCAAACTACAGCAAAAACAGTCATATTTTGAAATATTTTTGGAATTTAAAATAACTATTTTCCATGATAATTCACTGAAAAAACAAAAACAAAAAAAAAACATGAAATTTATTCCTGTGATCAAAGCTGATTTTTCAGCATCATTACTCCAGTCTTCAGTGTCACATGATCCTTCAGAAATCATTCTGATATGCTGATTTGCATATAAACATTTCTGCTTATTATCAATGTTGAAAACAGCATTTTTTGCATTGAAAAGGAATCTTGAAATATGCTTAGCTTCCTTATCCAGATAGTGTTTTCTTGCTTTAAGATCATTCTTAAAAAATAAGATTTTTTTGTTAGATTCACGTTTAAAACAAGAAAAAGCTATTTGCCGGTGGGTTAATTTAAAAAAAAAAAAAAATTATAATAATGCAATTCAAGATACAATTCAAAACGGAAATGGAAAAAGAATGAAGAAACAGAGTGAAGAAAAAATGGTGTTGAAAGACACCATGCTGCATCATGCAGTGCAATTACAGCGTTTCAGCTAAAAAAAAAAAAGAAGCAGCTTCTAATATAAAATAAACATCAAAATGACATTATTATGAGACCTTTCTTGTATTATATTGTAACTACCGAACACTCCAAATTTCACACACAATAAATTAACATTGGCTTAGTATTGGGAGAATATGCAGTCAGAAAAAAACTGCAAACCATTACATTCCCTCTGCAAACAGTCAGAAAGGAAGTGAAGCATTCTGCTTACGGTCTATTTCTCAATGACATAAATTCTTTCCCAGCAGACAGATGAGGGAAACTCTGCTGGACGCTCCATATTAAAGGGTTAGTTCACCCAAAAATGAAAATTAGGCTGCATTTTACTCACCCCCGAGGCATCCTAGGTGTGTATGACTTTCTTCTTTCAGACGAATCCAGTCGGAGTTGTATTAAAAATTGTCTTTGATCTTTCAAGCTGTATCATTGCAGTCAGCAGGTGTAGCATTGCTTCATTCCAAAAGAAGTTAAATAAAAAGCGCCCATCCATTAAAAAAAAGTGTCTCACACTCACACAAGGGGGGGGGCCTTCTGTAGCGAATCGATGCGTTTTTGTAAGAAAAGCATTGTCAGCGCTGCGCATGCGCCGGTGAGTCTCATGAAAACCAACATTTGTTAAATCTGTTAACAGGATCAAAGGATCAGCGCTGACCTCATACATCATCCGCCCGGAGCTGCTTCCATGTACAACAGTGAGCACAAGCTAGATTCAAGTGATTATTACATTTTGAATTTGGATATTTTTCTTACAAAAACACATCGATTCACTACAGGAGGCATTTGTTCACCCGCCGTGTGAGACACTTTATTTTAATGGAAGGGCGCTTTTTATTTCACTTCTTTTGGACTGAAGCAATGCCACAGCCACTGACTGCAACGATAGAGCTTGAAAGATCAAAGACAATTTTCTTATATAACTCCGACTGGATTCATCTGAAAGAAGAAAGTCAAATAACTTTGGAGTGCCTCGGGGGTGAGTAAAACGCAACCTAATTTTCATTTTTGGGTGAACTAACCCTTTAATGCTGAATCAAATTAAAATCACTTGAAAGGGGGAAGAAATGACTAAAAAGCTCATCTGAGAGCCGCTCACCTTCATGGACTCGATGTACAGGACGTATTCTCTGAGCACAGGGAGAAAGTCTTCACTCATGTCCTCCGTGAGCTCCTCCAGAGCGCTGGAGCAGTTCGACATGCACCCCGACACCCCCTCCAGAGGATCATGGAGGTCCTCCTCAAAAGACGACCAGGAGGAGTAGACCGGTCCATACTCTCTCAACTCCATTAGGAACTCTGACACACAGAAACAATGAAAAAGAGGACTATTGTTCTACTATTTTGTAGTATTTATTTTTACCACCAAATTCCACAAATAGGCTCTGTTTTAAAACCTATTGAGCTATCTTGCAGTCTACTTCCTAAACAGGGTTGCCAGGTTTTCACAACAAAACCAGCCCAATTGCTACTCAAAACTAGCCCAATCTCATTTCGAGGGGGTGCCACAGTAAAAATCAATTTCTGGGAGGTAAAATACATGTTTTTTGGCATGGTTTCCCTGATAATATTCACATTTTTATGGGCGAAATATCATGTTTTTGGGGTCGCTTCAACCCGCGGCAACATTGTTAAAGTAGCCCAATTCCACGGGAAACCTACAGACTTGGCAACACTGCTCCTACATGAATTTGGAATTTGTGAGTCTGATCTGAAACAACCTGCATAAGTTGTTATAGACTTAACTGTTCTCTATTCTAATGTATTTTAAATGCAATTTATTGCTGTGATGCAGCGCTGAATTTCCAGCATCATTACTCCAGTCTTCAGTGTCACATGATCTTCAGAAATCACTCTAATATGCTGATTTGCTGCTCAAGAAACATTTCTGATTATTATCGATGTTGAAAACAGTTGCACTGCTTAATTTTTCTGATTATTGTATTTTTGTGATTTGTCAGGATTCGCGATGAATAGAATGTTCAAAAAAGCATTTATTTGAAATAGAAATATTTTATTTGAAATAGAAATGTCTTTACTGTCACTTAATCAATTTAATGCACCCTTGCTGAATTAAAGTATTAACTTCCTTTTAACAAAAATATTAAGATGTCGAACTGTAGTCCATTAAGATCAGACTGCAAGTAAAAGCACTGGAGAGTTGATTTACAGTAGAAATTGAAGAGTCATTCTAACTGAATGTGACACTGACACAGTTTTTTTCATGTTTTAGGGGCCATTCACACAGAACACGTCTTTGCATCTAAAAATGTGAAAACAGCACTCAGGAAATTTTTTTTTTTTTTAAAGTTCAGCACATACTGCCTCCTCCGCCATGCTGCTGTCAAATAAGCTCATTGAAAACAGCATTGCGTTACGATGCCAACTTGCGATTCCCCGGGGAACACATGATAAAAATTGAAGCCTGAATGCATAAGTCGCTTGTCCCGCCTCTAAATGCCAATTTAATTTAATTTGTCCCGCCTCTGGGGTCTTCTGATTGGTCCACTGTTTTGGAACTGACATTGATGAGCAACGCTCATGTATAAAACATAAAAATTTAAATTGTTTTAACTTAACATGGCGTCTTAAAAACATGGCACTCGACGGTCATGCATGCACGTGTTTGCATAACAATTAAAAACTAGTACTTTGGAATGGAAAAACGTGTTCTGATTGGACGGCCCTGAAAGCTGCTTGCTTTAAAGCAATCTACTGTATAAAGTGCTTTATAAATAAATGTGGCGTGACTTCGCTTGAGTGCGGAACTGCAGAGCTGCTGTAAACATATCCACATTGTTATGGTCAGATGCTTTCTTAACTGCTGTTTTCTCACCACTAGCATTTCTGTTGTGTGTTTATTTTGTTTTTTAGTGGAGAACGGGCAGCACATATTTACATATTATTCTTAACATCACTCTCAGCAGCTCAGGCGGCAGCACTGGGATGTTAACTAAACAGAAAACTGCCACAAAGATATTTCAAACTTCTTTTTACCCTTTCATGAAGAACGAAAAAGAGCTTCGCTGTCAGTGTATCCAGGCCTTTAGGATGGAAAATTGAATGGATGTAATTTCTTTTAAACGCCAGGTGGGATGCTCTTTACCTGACTGCTCTTTGATGATTCTCTGTGCTATCCTGTCAATGGTGCCCAGTTTCTGTGTGAACAAGTCCAGATAGTCGCCCATGGCAGCAAACTCCACCGGCCGTGCCCTCAATTTATAACCACCCGTCACATACTTCACAGATTCCCCCATTTTAGTCAGCAGAGCCAGTCCTTGACGCTTATTCAAGTCCTGAAAGTCAAGCATACAGCACATCAATTCTGTCTCACGGCCAAGAAATACCTGCCAAACCCAATGAAATCCCACTGAGTTTCTGCAGCAAGCTTTCCATGCTGGAACATATAACCTGGTAGCAACATATTGCAAATGCTCAATGTTTTCAGGCTACTCTCAAAAAGACATCTGGTTCTGGTCATAAACAGCTAGTAAGGGTTTCCAGCATTGGCAAATGGCAATCCAACACATCACCGGCACAGACTGTAAGAAACTATACAAACAAGAAGCATGACACATTTATGATTACTGTACACTTAAGAGATGTGTTTCCAAATTTAAATTCCAAATTTATAAAGTCAGTTTGGACTCTGGAAATATGCTCACAAAAGTATTTAGTAACCTTACATTTACCTTTATTCATTTAGCAGACGCTTTTATCCAAAGCGACTTACAATTGAGGAATACAAAAAGGGATTCATCATAAAGAGGAAAATAAATGCAGGAAGTGCTTGCAATAAAGTTTCAGGCATTGTTCAGATTAGTACAAGCTAAACAGGGAGAGAATAAGGAAAAAGAAATCCAAGTTTGTTTTTTCGTTTTGTTTTTAAGATGAAGTCAAATGGTGACGAAAAATATTTGTTTTCAGGTATCATAGTATTCAGTATTCCGGATAGGGGTTGGAAGTTCATTCCACCAGCCAGGAACGGTGAACAAAAAAGTTCTGGAAAGTGATTTTGTGCCTCTCTGTGATAGTACCACAAGGCGTCCCTCACTCGTAGATCTTAGACATCTAGAGGCGATGTAGATTCTCAAAAGTTAGTTGAAGTAGGCGGGTGCTGAGCCTGTGGCTGTTCTATATGCAAGTATCAATGTCTTGAACTTGATGCAAGCTGCAACCAGGAGCCAGTGCAGGGAGATAAAGAGAGGTGTAACATGGGCGCTTTTGGGCTTGTTGAAGACCAGTCATGCCGCTGCATTCTGAATCATTTCTAAAGGTTTGATTGTGCTTTATGGAAGTCCAGCCAAAAGAACATTGTAATAGTCCAGTCTAGAAATGACAAGGGCCTGGATAAGAAGTTGTGGAGCATGCTCCGTTATGAAGGATCTTTCTGACGTTGTGCAATGCAAACCTGCAAGATCAAGCAGTTTTTGCAATGTGGTCTTTGAAAGTCAGCTTTGAAATGATCATTCTTCCATGCTGAGATGTTTGCCAGGCAGCTTGAGATCCTTGCAGCTACCGTTGGATCATCTGGTTGAAATGAAAGATAGAGCTGTGTGTCATCAGCATACAAAACTAAGGATAACCCATATGCCCTTATGATACCTCCCATCCATAGACCACCCATAAAGAAGAGAAGGGATCCAAGAACTGATCCCTGAGGAACTCCAGTGAGCAGTTGATGTGATGCCCAGTGATGAAAGCGCGGACAGGAGGATCTGATGATTCACAATGTCAAAAGCAGCAGATAGATTCAGCAAAATGAAAATTGATGATTTGGAATCAGCGAATGTCCAATTTTGAAACCTTGATCGGTTAGCGTCCAGTTGGTTATTCTGTGAAAGAAATGTCGATACTTGGTTGAAAAAACTTGTTTCAAGTGTTTTCGCTATAAATTGAAGGAGAGAAATGGTCTGTAGCTATCTGTAAGTGAAGTGTTTAATGTAGGTTTCTTGAGCTGTGGAGTTACCCGAGCCTGCTTGAATGCAGTGGGGAAGGTGCCTGTGACGAGAGATGTGTTGATGATGTGTGTGAGTGCTGGTATGAGTGTAGGGGAGATTGCTTGGAGAAGTTGTGAGGGGATTGGGTCTAGAGAGCATGTTGAAAGATGGCTGGAGAAGAGACTCTTCAATATTTCCTGTGTGTGTGAAGCTGAGAACTGGCTGTTGATTATTCTAGTTTAGTTTGTGAAGAATGTGGCAAAATCTGCTTTTAAATATGTGGTGGGGTGGTGGAGGGGGACAGAGGAGAGAATTTAATGTTTTGAAAAGATTACGTGTGTCAGAAGCGCTGTTGACCTAGTTGGGAAAATATGAAGATTTGGCAGTATGGACTTCAGCAGAGAAAGATGAAAGCAAAGACTGATACATAATCAGGTCTCTCTGCTGCCCTGAGCTTGGACCAATGTTCACAAAGAACATTGGAATATTTAGGGGGTTAGAAGGGGCAGCCCGTGCTGGCCTGGAGGAGAGAGGACAAATATCATCTAGACAAGAGGTTAAAGTACAGCATAAAGTGTCAATTGCTGCATTCACATCCAGAGATGAGAAATGGGTAGGTGAGGGAAGAGAGGGAGGAGGATACTACAGAGGAAAGATGTGAGGGTAAAATGGAACAGAGGTTTTGTCTAAAGGTAACAGGTAGAGTGGTTGGTGGCTCACAGGTAGCAAGATGCAGGTTAAATGTTATGAAGACGTGATCAGAGGTGTAAGGGTTTTACCAAAATGTTGTCTGCAACAGAACTGTGCATGTAAATTAAGTCCAGTTGGTTGCTAGATTTGTGAGTGCTTCTGGTGGTAAAGTGTTTTAAATCAAATGGAGCTAGAGTGAATGGAAATCTGCAGCATAAGGCTTGTCCAAATGAATACTGAAGACACCAAAGACAATAAGTGGATTGCCATCCTCTGGGAATGTGGACAGCAGCCCATCCAGCTCTTCTATGAAGGTGCCCAGTTGCCCAGGAGGGTGATAAATGACCACAACATGGAGTTTTACCAAAGAAGTTACAGTAATAGCATGGGATTCAAATGAGTTATTATTGCATAGGGGAGCATGGGTTGAGTATTTCTAATTGTTAGAAATGAGAAGACCAGTACCTACACCCCTCCCAACCTGACGTGGGGTGAGATAAAGAGAAATAGTTAGATAGAGCAGCTGGGGTTGCGGAGTCTTCTGGACGAATCCAGGTCTCAGTCAAGCACAAGATGCTAAGTGAAGTTTGGGAAGCAATAGCAGGAATAAGATCTGCTTTGTTGACAGCAGACTGACAATTCCAGAGACCCACAGAGAAAGACAGAGGTATAGAAGAGGACATGCAGATAGGACGCAGGTGAGCAAGACTTCAAAACTGACCCTTCAGGAATATTAAAGTCACAATGATTCGAAGATATTTTCTTCTGTATCGTTTTGTACATCTGAATGAAAAAGATTCCCAAAAACAGAAAAAATTATCAGAAAAAATAAAAAAATAGGGCAGGACTTGGTTCTGTGCATCAGTTGTTGATTGGATGTTGAGATGCGGACGTGGCACTCAAAAGCGAAGGCAGATGAACATGACCTTGCAGAGGCAGAGATTAAGTGACTAAATGACAGGATATGACATGCATGTCACAAAAGGGAAGAATTGTTTCACCACAAGACTTAGTTGTAGCATTTAATTCATCATTAAAAAACATTAAAAAAAAAAAAAAACACACAGATGAATCATTCACAACAAACTGGGTAGATTACTTAAAAAATTGTAGTCTGTTACTGATTACAGATTACACATTTTAAGTAATGCATTCTGACTCCTTTCTGAATTACTTTTATTCTAACTTGTTTTAAATTTACCATTAAACGTATCACACTGATATAAAAAAAAGCAAAGAAAATGAAAAAATATTCTATTTTTTTATATCAAACATCATTAAATCTTGCAATTATTTGCTTCATGCATGGTCTAACTGCTCGAGAGGTGCTTTTTTAACCAAATTCAGCCACATGGATTGCAAATTTATTTACAATACAAATACAAATTTACACAACCATTCTATATTGTAAATATAACTCCAGCTAAATAGTATGACACACAGTAGGATTTTCAGAAAGGAAAATCTAAAACAAAAAAAGAATTAGGAAGAAACAAATTCTACATGATTTACCGCCAATGTGTGAATAGTATGTAATCCATAAAATGTTACTGCAATCTGATTATGAGCATTATAAAATGTAATATGCTCTGATAATGAGTACTTTATTTTTGGAATCTGATTATGTAATCCAGATTACATGTAATCAGTTACAGCCCAGCTCTGTCTATAATATGCATTTAGAAAACAGATAGTGTGAATGTTTAATTTCATGCTGACTTTAAAGCACTGACCTTTGCTGAGAGAAATGCATTGAAGTGCTCGTTAAAAGAAAGCACGGGATGGTCTGCTACACGTTTGAGGAACTTGTCTAGTGCCTTTCTTCTGGTCTCCACAAACTCCTCTGAGAAACGGTCCACCACGCCCTTCATAACAAACTTCTCAGGCAAAGGCTAAACGATTGCAGAAAGGAGACACAACAACAAACGTAGCACATCACATGGTCTACAACAGCAGATTTTGCTTAATCTTGGCTGAAATATCAGTGATTGGAGCAAAAACGATACCCACAATATTAAATGCCTCATTACATAACAACTAATTGCACTTATGTGCAAATGCATTAAAACTAGTGGTTTTGAGCGCAGTGCAGTGAAGGCTCTTCCTCTACCTACTGGAATAAGATGGGTGGGTTGACTTTCCTCTAATTTGTTCCTCAGCCAGTCAAAGTCCTGGTAGCGTCGCCTTACCGAGTACTCAGGCAGGTCAAACTCTGTTCTTGTGGTCTGTAGGTCACACAGAAACAAAAACAGGTCAATAACTTTTTTTATATTCAGCAAGGATGCATAAATTGGTGAAAAGTGACAATTTATAATGTTACAAAACATTTCAAATAAATGCTGTTCTTTTGAACTTTCACAATATTACTGTTTTTACTGTATTTTAAACAAATGAATACAGCCTTAGTGAGCAGAAGAGACTTAATTAAAAAAGTGGTAGTGACTAGTGACCACTAACTTCTGAATGACTGTAAAATAGTAAAGTGTTTTAGTGATTGGCTGTTTTTAATGAGCATGTTACAGATCACAATGTGAGCAAACCACCCCCACAAAAGCTAAACTACAGCACTTACAAGAAAAGAGAAAAGCTGACCTCTTGACAATTAACTAATCTAAATACCAATAACTAATTAGTCATTTTAGCAGCCACAGTGCAGTTAAACTGGAACAAACTGATAGTTTAGAGATCAACGATAAACCACTGAGCCACAATCAACCAATAAAATCTGTCTAAAGAGGCTCATTATCCTGCAGATATCTGTAGTAAAGTTTTAAATAACACCTTTATATAATTGCACAAATAATAACAGCATCTCACTGTCAGTAAAGTCTGTGAGCTTTGCCCTCTGACCTTTGTGCAGACTCTGTAGGTGATATATGTCTCCATAGTAGACACGTGTTTCTTGGGGTCGTCCACAGTCACAAACAGATCGCGTGTTTCTCCGTCCAGATCGTCATCGAGCTGTAGGCGGTTCAGCAGAGATGAAGAGGAGGCGGGGCTTGATGTGTCTACTGGAGTCCCATTGGGCAGGATCAGGTCCTGGGGGCGGGATTAACAAAGACTGACTTAAATGGAGCTAAACAGATATTCAGCCTCAATATATGAGTACATAAACACATGAACATGATCTCTAGAACTGAGTCACTTCACCAGCATTTTATGGTTAAACTATCTCATATCATATACAAACAGAAACCTAATGGTGTTCAAAGCAACCCGTCAAAATAAAAGTTCAGTTTAACTTGAAGAAACCGTGACAGAAATAATACTTAATGTAATGACAGTACTACTACTACTAATATAAAAAAATATTATTAAAGCATTATTTAAACAGGAATATTTACCAGAACAATTAACTTTATTTAGCAGAAAAATGTAAATGCACAACATAGTATTTCTGTAAAAAAGAAAAAAAATGAATTAGAGATGCTTTTGATTATTAATATTTAATGAAATTATTAAAATGGAATCCAGCAAATCCACAATTTGGTAAAACAAAAAAAACTGAGAAAAAAAATTAAGAAAAAAAAAACATTTCATAGGGCCTATTTAATAATTTAAGTTTCATTATTTCAATTAATTAGACAAGCTTTTTGATGAATAAAATTTAATTTAACCAGAGTCTAGAAAAATTAAAACAGAAAAAACTGAATTTGGGACAAAAATATAAAACAGATTTTATAGGGCCCTACAAAACCCTCCAAAATGAAATATAAAGCTAAACTTGATAAACAGGATAAATTCAACATTTTTGGTAAACTTAATAAATGGGTTTAAGCAGCGCAACTGTTTTCAACATTGATAATAATCAGAAATGCTGAAAATTCAGCGCTGCATCAGCAATAAATCACACTTTAATGTGCATTAAACTAGAAAACAGTTTTTTTAAATTGTAATAATATTTGTTTACTGTATTTAATATTTAGATATTTTACATATATTGACAAATGTTTTTTTTTTTATAATGTATATTTATATTTACAATATATATATATATATTTATATACATATATTGACAAATGTTTTTTTTTTTACGTTACGATTTTTTACATACTCTTACATACTTTTACATACTCTTAAATGCTAATCAACTCTAAACTAATTTGAGTTTGTAGGCAACCTTCAGCAAAATGCTGGAATTACTATAACATCCTCTTTTCAGATCCAGCATTTAGGAAACTGTGACAGCTTTTTCCTGATCACATGCCCACTTTTGAGTGCGCTGACCTTCTTTTTGCTGAACAGCAGAAACGGCCCAAACCCGAGTATAGACATGAATGGACAGTCCGTATGACACACAAGATAAACAAACAGGCAACAGCCCATCATCTTCATCACTACAGGGTTTGTTTCTGCTATCAGTATCCTTCAGACACTTCTCTTCATCCAAAAACAGTGCTTTATCTTTATAATGAACAAACATGGTTTAATTAGCAAGCAGTGATTCTCAAAACTCAGAGATAAAGAGTTAACTGTCGAGATATTAGATATAAAACCAGAAGAAAACTATCAAATTCACTCATTCAGGACTGAAAGTATATGGTGCTTCTGCTTTGTTCTTCTCCTCAGAGTCCTCCAGAAACAAACAACTTTACGTCTTCACCAGAGTTCGTGAACTTACAGTCTGCAGTCACACACAAGCAATCTCATTCTTGACTCGAAGAGTGCAGACATACGTTGCCAACAGCTATGAATCACAGGGACGTCTCTCCAAAGGGAGGTATAATGACACAAAATGTTATAATTATTAAAACAGCCATTTTAATATGAAACAAGCATTCGCAGCATTTACAAGCAATTATCATATCCAACAAATAGGGAAGCCACGGTGCAAGTGCAACAATAATACATTTATGAGTGCAAAAAGAGCAGCGGCTCGAAAACAACTCTTCTGTGTCATCAAAAACACAACAAACTCTTGATTTAGCAGCTGCAGCAAGCTCAACACTGCTCTATTGTCCAGACACGTCTGACCTCATTATAGTTTACACCTCACACACTGCACAACAGCCATCTGCAGTAACTATTAAAATACTCTTACTAGAACTTACTAAAAGCAACTTTGCACACTGTGTTAAGCAGCACTCATATACATTTACTTATTTATTTTATTCTGTGTGGTTCGTGGTAAATTTACTTTCCCTTTAAGTCTTAAAGGACTAGTTCACGAAGAAATTAAAATCAGGCCTCGGGTCATCCAAAACATAGATGAATTTGTTTCTTCATCAGAACAGATTTGGAGAAATGTAGGAATCACATCACTGCAAGACATTAACTGATGGACTAGACTGGATTATTGTGATGTTTGGGCTCTCATTCTGACGGCACCCATTCACTTCCATTGGTGAGACAGTGACGCAGTGCTGCGAATCTGATGAAGAAACTCATCTACATCTCAGAGGGTGAGGACAATTTCAGCTATTTGTTTTTTATTATTATTTTGGGGTGGACAATTCCTTATTTTCCTTACTTTTTTATTTCCATTTTCTAGGCATACATAAATATTTAGTTGCATTTATTTTTGTGCATTTGATAAATAAACCTCGATATTATGTGCAACACTGATCAGTATTTATAACAGTTTGAAACTGAGAGATCACATACATATGATTTCAATTTAGCCAAACCTCTCGCGAGTTTAGATTTAACATAAAACGCTTCCATTGCATTTAATCTAAATATCTATAAAATGCACCTGAAAATAGACCCTGATGTGCACCATACTGATACCACGATGCATGTGCATAAACAAGGTAAGAACATTGCATATTTCCATACCACGATATTTACTAAAACATATTACTATGATGCCAATAGACGAAATGTCTCTGTGCGCTGTTTGTTGCTGGACAAACACACTACTTGTTTTATTACCCAGTTAAATATTTTAGACATAACGACACGCTGTGAGCTGATGGATTATGAAAGCTGTCCGGGTAGAGAGCGGTTCTGGGAGGTCAGAGGTTGCCCCGCACAGCCCCAGCCGGACCTCACCTTCTCCGCAGCGCTGCCGGGGTTCAGCGCGCTCTCCTCGGCGGACAGCGGGTGGAGGATGTCCTGGATGGACTTCTGTCCGGAGGAGGCCAGTGATCGCGGGGCGCCCGCACTCATCGCGCTCATCGGCTCTGATCGCGCAGGTGTTTTGATTTCACAGCCGCACGATCCGAGACAGCAAACATCTGTCAGAAGCGGAAGTAGGCTTGTCAGCTGACTCTCAGCGGAGACGCGCACTTCCGGATAAACATCGCCTCTTTTCAAATTAAAAGTCGCTCCTCGCTTCTTTGCGTAAAAGTCTTAGGATACACTGAGTTATCAAACATTCATCCCTGATAGCAGTTTGTCCCCGTTTCACTGGTTTGTATCATATTCAGTTGTCGTGTACATCGTTCCCAGAAATGAAAGGAGAAACTATGACTCTATGAGCGAAGCGCTCGAAACGCCGCAGGCTGCTGCTCGGAGCGAAAACATGTGATCAAACAGCGTTAAATATGAAGGTTGTGTAGGAATGACTGTTTTGCGTGTTATTAGGCAAAACATGCATACCAACATTTATCAAACAACGAACCTACATTATAAAACTGACCCGAGATCAGTCAAAACCATACAGTATACCAGATCAACACCATCTAGCGGCAAAACAACGGAACTGTGAAATGTTTAGCATTATAAATAAATAAGCGTTTGTGCAAATGCAAATATATATATATATGTGTGTGTGTGTGTGTGTGTGTGTGTAGCCACAAAATAAAAGTAAAAATTCATACAAAAAAAACAACAAAAAAAAAAACAAAAATTAGGAAACACAACGTGACCAGAATCACAACAAACTAATATATAAATAATGTTTTGTTTGGTAAGATCACGTGACCAGGCGGTTTTTTCTTGGCCTTATCACATCTCATAATAATGTTTTGTTTGGTAAGATCACGTGACCAGGCGGCCTTATCACATCCCAAAAACATCACAAAATCTGTATACATGGCAAGCTCTTCTCTTCCATAAACAATGCTCTTTTTTGGCCTTAAAAACATTGTAAACTGGGGTGCTGTTTTCAGAACTTTACATTTGTGAATAAAGTATTTTAATATGAGAAGTTAACAATTTACAACAAAGTCTACACTTTTATCCTCCAAATGAACCCAAATGAACTCCAAATTTCAACATGTCCCAAGTAATGGATGGAGACTAGATATTCTTTGTTTAATCCAATGACATACTTCAGTCCAAAACGAATTAACCAGATAACAATGGAGAAATAAGTGTTCAACAGTTTCTACATCATTATTACAGAAATGACATCTATTAGAATCCATATTAAATCTTAATCTCAGAAATTCTTTAGCAGGATAAATATCGTACAACATTTTAAAGTGCACTTCTTTATGTTTTGGTGGAAGAGGAAATAACAAATATTTGCATCTAAATTCATTAACTAATTTCCTATTTAGATGTTGATCTATATGTTATATGTTAGCATGTTAAGGAATACGTGACCAGGCGGTTTCTGAAGCAGCGCTTCGAAACAAAAGAGTCAAATGTTTCGAAGCTTCATGAATCATGATTCGGTGATTCCCGGAGCCACCGCTGGCGGCAGTAGTGCGCTGCTGAGGCTCTGGCTGAAATAAACACAGAAGAAGTCGCATTCCGTCCGTCCACGTGCGAGTCGAGCAGCGTGAGGCTCGAGGATCGGCAGCAACAAGGTATGTTTCAGGGCATTTATAAGTAAACCGTGGAGAACGTTTTAGTACTAGATTTTACAGACTGATTTTTGTTTAGATTAATCCAACTAACTATTGTATGGAAAGACTGAATATTTGAACTGACCCAATGATTAAACACACTACCCATCTGACCCTGACCTCAGGGGAACGATTATTAACTCTTATATGAGGGTCAGTATAACGCGCTGTCATGATTCTGCTGAAAGTTTAGCTGTTGCTGTAACATTTTCTTCCTCGTTCTTTCGTTTCAGGACAGGAGTCACGTGGAGGATTCATCTCAGCACGTGCTCTGCTTGTGCGCCTAATGATCAATAATGAGATTCGGGGAATAAGTTCTTCTTGTGTTTGTCTGTTATGGTGTGAGACTTGCATTTTGTAGTTCTGTTCTGTGGAATCCAGTAAATTAGGTTTTTTACAGTCTTTCTGTAATCGGGTTGCTCGGATGCTTCATGCAATCAGTGCAAAAACCTGTAAATATTGTCTAGTTTTAAAATAATAATAATAAAGACATTCTGGCTGACGTTATGATCATGTTGTGAGTTTTTGTTATACAAAAAAAAAACGAGTTTGCGTGCTAAATGTGTGTTTAGGGATCACAACAGTGTGTAAGTGTTTATAAATCTTAAATATCAAATTTGTAAATTGAAATACTACAGTAATAAAGGTGGGACCCATCGAGAACGTGGGTGGGTGGGGGGATCAGTAGAATAGAGCTCAATGAGTGTGATCACTGTGATGAATCTTATTTGCGTTGGAGATACTGAAGATAAACCAGTCTCGTGCATCTCATGGATATATGCACATATCTATCTGTGGTGCATCCTTCAACCCTCTTAGTAAGAAAAATATCCAACAAAGATTTTTCTTTAATTGATGGGACATTCCCCAAAATTAATATAAGCAATACAAAACCAACCAACTAGCTTATTCTAAAAGATTGTTTTTCAGTTTAATTCTGATGTTAAATAAAACCCCGCGCCTTCGCGGAGCAGGCGCGTCCTCCAGTGCAGCAGGCGGCGCTGCGCAGCATCACAACCAGAAACAGCACAGCAGCAGAACACGTGTACAAAATATTGGTGTTTTCTTACATTATTGAAAACATTATAGTTCTTTATCTTTGCAGTTTCTTAATATTTTGCTGTCATTATAGTTCAGTTGCCGTAATAATATTATTACAACAAGCTGCTGCTCTTCATAAAACATCATAATAAAACAAGAAATATTTTTATTCCAAGGTGCTGCGGGTCTTCAGAGATCTGCATAAGACAAGAAGACATGTTTTTAAAGATGATGACCGAGCTCTGACAGGTATCAATAAACCAAATATACTTCCAAAAATTGTCCACATACTTGAATTACATACTTAAATTATTTACATATCAGTTCACAACATTTTGTAAATTTTTATTTTATTATTATTTTTGTCCTGTGTTTGTCTATATGTTGTTTTCTTTTTTTTATCTTTAAGTTCTGAAAAAAATTAAAGTATTTATTATTATTATTATTATTGCAGTTGTTGTTACTATGTCTTAGTTAAATCTATTTTTTTGTTGTTGTTGTTTTTTTTTTTTCGTTTTTTTTTACTCCTCTGGACATTAGCTGCCAGGTTAAAAATAAATGATGAATTCCAAAAAAACAAGAATGAAACGTCAGAGGAAAATATCAAAGAGGTAAGTCACGTGACAGCACAGCTGAGTCTTGTGATATGATTGAACTACAGGTGCTGGTCATATAATTAGAATATCATCAAAAAGTTGATTTCACTAATTCCATTCAAAAAGTGAAACTTGTATATTATATTCATTCATTACACACAGACTGATATATTTCAAATGTTTATTTCTTTTAATTTTGATGATTATAACTGAGAACTAAGGAAAATCCCAAATTCAGTATCTCAGAAAATTAGAATATAACTTAAGACCAAAACAAAGAAAAGATTTTTAGAAATCTTGGCCAACTGAAAAGTATGAGCATGTACAGCACTCAATACTTAGTTGGGGCCCCTTTTGCCTGAATTACTGCAGCAATGCGGCGTGGCATGGAGTCGATCAGTCTGTGGCACTGCTCAGGTGTTATGAGAGCCCAGGGCAGGTTGCTCTGATAGTGGCCTTCAGCTCTTCTGCATTCTTGGGTCTGGCATATCGCATCTTTCTCTTCACAATACCCCATAGATTTTCTATGGGATTAAGGTCAGGCGAGTTTGCTGGCCAATTAAGAACAGGGATACCATGCTCCTTAAACCAGGTACTGGAAGCTTTGGCACTGTGTGCTGGGGCCAAGTCCTGTTGGAAAAGAAAATCTGCATCTCCATAAAGTTGGTCAGCAGCAGGAAGCATGAAGTGCTCTAAAACTTCCGGGTATACGGCTGCGTTGACCTTGGACCTCGTAAAACACAGTGGACCAACACCAGCAGATGACATGGCACCCCAAACCATCACTGACTGTGGAAACTTTACACTGGACCTCAAGCAACGTGGATTGTGTGCCTCTCCTCTCTTCCTCCAGACTCTGGGACCCTGATTTCCAAAGGAAATGCAAAATTTACTTTCATCAGAGAACATAACTTTGGACCACTCAGCGGCAGTCCAGTCCTTTTTGAAGCGAGACGCTTCTGACGCTGTCTGTTGTTCAGGAGTGGCTTGACACAAGGAATGCGACAGCTGAAACCATTGTCTTGAATACGTCTGTGCGTAGTGGTTCTTGAAGCACTGACTCCAGCTGCAGTCCACTCTTTGTGAATCTCCCCCCACATTTTTGAATGGGTTTTGTTTCACAATCCTCTTCAGCGTCCGGTTATCCCTATTGCTTGTACACTTTTTTCTACCACATCTTTTTCTTCCCTTCGCCTCTCTATTAATGTGCTTGGACACAGATCTCTGTGAACAGCCAGCCTCTTTTGCGATGACCTTTTGTGTCTTGCACCTCCTTGTGCAAGGTGTCAATGGTCGTCTTTTGGACAACTGTCAAGTCAGCAGTCTTCCCCATGATTGTGTAGCCTACAGAACTAGACTGAGAGACCATTTAAAGGCTTTGCAGGTGTTTTGAGTTAATTAACTGATTAGAGTGTGGCACCAGGTGTCTTCAGTATTGAACCTTTAAACAATATTCTAATTTTCTGAGATACTGAATTTGGGATTTTCCTTAGTTGTCAGTTATAATCATCAACATTTTTTTATTTTTTATTTTGATGATATTCTAATTATAGGACCAGCACCTGTAGATATTAAGATGTCATTTCTGTCTGCTCTTGGAGACTTGAATATCTATTAAACGCATTCTTTCAGATGCTCAAAATGGCCCGAGCGGTTGAAACCATCCTTCGTGAAAATGTGATACAAGGAGAGCATGTGGAGCAAAATAAAATATGTGAGTGTGAATCTCAAAAACATGATCACATGCATCCCAAAACCAAAAGAAGAAGAGAAAAGGAAAAAAATAAGAGCCTATAAGAGTTTTTCTATTTATTTATAGTGACACACTTTAAGCATAATTCTCCTCCCAGATTCTCATTACTGTATTTCTTCTTTACATTGTTTGTTACTGTAATACAGTACTTTGACGTGTTGATAATACAAATCATTGTGTAAGAACATACTGACGTATTGTGTTCACTTTAATATATATTTCTTTAAATATATATATTGTCTTAAATCTACCTTCATTAAACCTGTAGAAACCCTGTGTCCATTTCTTCACACTAGCCATAATAAAAAAAAAATATCTCTTTATATAAAATTAAAATAAAACTAAAAACATCTAGATCCCCACGATAATAACTGTTGTTTGTATTGTGTTTAGTGTTACGTCCCCGTGAGAGTCTCCTGCTGGACAATGTGCCTTACTCTGATACACCCAGAAACAAGACACGGCCCTGATTCACTGTCATTGATACGGCTCACCCATTTTTCATTTGCACTGTAATATCACACAGTGGCCATAACAGCATAACTTTAATAACTTGTACAGTATGTTGGAGCAGCGCTGATGTGATCAATTAAAATCAAACAAAATCAACATCCTAAATATAAATAGTTTTTCTATGTCTATAATAAAAAAAAAAAAAAAAAAAATTCAAGTCCATTTCATTTCATTTTTATAGGGATAGGTCACTTGGTATGACTGTTGAGTTTTGAATTTATCTGAATGGAAACAGATTTCCGTAGCTCAATCAGTATTTGGTGCCAACGGCAGCAAAACCAGAACGCTTGGGTTGATATTTGATTATATTTGATTACGAACAGCCACATATCACGTTTCATTGTGTCTGTTCAACTGTAATGATGCATCTCAGGTTATATCATGTTTGTTTTTAACCCAAATTCACAATGTTGTAATGCTATTGTGTCCAGTTCTGTAAAGGCATTTAAAGAGCCTATAACTTAAAGAGTAATAATAATGTTCAAAAGATATTGTCAAACTCATCTAATTTTAACACATCTAATAGGTCTCTCCCATTTGTGCCACTAAGGCTTTAAAAATGTGGAATGTGCAGTGAAGTTTATACATTGTTTATATACAAACCCGATTCCAAAAAATTTGGGACACTGTACAAAATGTGAATAAAAAATCATGTGGAAGTTTCAAATTTCAATATTTTATTCAGAATACAACATAGATGACATATCAAATGTTTAAACTGAGAAAATGTATCATTTTAAGGGAAAAATAAGTTGATTTTAAATTTCATGGCTTTTCCAATCTCAAAAAAGTTGGGACAAGGCCATGTTTACCACTGTGTGGCATCCCCTCTTCTTTTTATAACAGCCTGCAAACGTCTGGGGACTGAGGAGACAAATTGCTCAAGCTTAGGAATAGGAATGTTGTCCCATTCTGGTCTAATACAGGCTTCTAGTTGCTCAACTGTCTTAGCTCTTCTTTGTCGCATCTTCCTCTTTATGATGCACCATATGTTTTCTCTGGGTGAAAGATCTGGACTGCAGGCTGGCCATTTCAGTACCCGGATCCTTCTTCTTCTACGCAGCCATGATGTTGTAATTGATGCAGTATGTGGTCTGGCATTGTCATGTTGGAAAATGCAAGGTCTTTCCTGAAAGAGACGACATCTGGATGGGAGCATATGTTGTTCTAAAACTTGGATGTACCTTTCAGCATTAATGGTGCCTTTCCAGATGTGTAAGCTGCCCATGCCACAAGCACTCATGCAACCCCATACCATCAGAGATGCAGGCTTCTGAACTGAGCGCTGATAACAACTTGGGTTGTCCTTGTCCTCTTTAGTCCGGATGACATGGCGTCCCAGTTTTCCAAAAAGAACTTCAATATTTTTATTTTATTTTTTCTGACCACAGAACAGTTTTCCACTTTGCAACAGTCCATTTTAAATGAGCCTTGGCCCAGAGAAAACGCCTGCGCTTCTGGATCATGTTTAAATATGGCTTCTTTTTTCTACCTATAGAGTTTTAGCCGGCAACGGCGAATGGCACGGTGGATTGTGTTCACCGACAACGTTTTCTGGAAGTATTCCTGAGCCCATGTTGTGATTTCCATTACAGTAGCATTCCTGTATGTGATGCAGTGCCGTCTAATGGCCCGAAGATCATGGGCATCCAGTATGGTTTTCCGGCCTTGACCCTTACGCACAGAGATTGTTCCAGATTTTCTGAATCTTTGCATAATATTATGCACTGTAGATGATGATAACTTCAAACTCTTTACAATTTTTCTCTGAGAAAACTCCTTTCTGATATTGCTCCACTATTTTTCACCGGCGCATTGGGGGATTGGTGATTCTCTGCCCAGACACTGCCTCTGAGAGGCTCTACCCAATCATGTTGCTAATTGGAAATAAGTTGCAAATTGGTCCTCCAGCTGTTCCTTATATGTACATTTAACTTTTCCGGCCTCTTATTGTTAAATGTCCCAACTTTTTTGGAATGTGTAGCTCTCATGAAATCCAAAATGAGCCAATATTTGGCATGACATTTCAAAATGTCTCACTTTCAACATTTGATATGTTATCTATATTTATTGTGAATAAAATATAAGTTTATGAGATTTGTAAATTATTCCATTCCTTTTTTACTCACAATCTGTACAGTGTCACAACTTTTTTGGAATCGGGTTTGTATATATGTATGTGTGTATGTATATATACATATACACACACAAACTTTTTTTTATACATATTGAATACTCTTTAAATAAGTAGACTTTGGTGCTGGTAAACATGAAATAGTGTTATTAATTGACACTTAGCAAACTTTCACAATGAAATCCAGTCGAACTAATCTGGAATTGCACATAATGGCAAAATTTATTTGTTTATAATAGGGTACAATGGGGCTTAAGGCACAAAAAATGTGCTATTCAGTGCACCTAAAATGTACAATTGCAGAAAAATTATATAGGCTATGTTTTTGCATTGAACATTAATGGAGCAACAGATTTTATGTGAAAATAAATCATTCAAGTCGTTTTTCTTTGTTTTGTTTTTTTGGTTTAAAAATCTTATGAGACACAAATACTTCAGCTAAAATAATGTTGTTTTTTAATAAGGTCTAAGTTAATATTTGTTCAAAACAATCACTTTAGCAAGGTTCATACTATTTACTGCAAAAAAATAAAAAAAATATAAAAAAAAAGATAAACAAAAATAAAAAAATTAAAAAAATATAAAAATACAGAAAAAAAAACAAACAAAAAAATAATAAAAAAGTAAAGATTCTGAAAGCATTGAAGGTGATCGAATAATAATTGAATATAGATTTACAGTAGTACCAACAAATGATATTTTATTATATATGATTAATATCATGTTTTCAAATATGATGGTTTCATTGTAAACCTGGTGTTTATCTCTAAGATGGACACCCAACATAATATATATATGATATTTACCATCTGAATCTAACCATGTCATGTAAACAAATGGAAAGGCAGCCATCTATTAATTATCATGTTAATTTCTGTGCGCCTTTAGCCCCAACAGCAGGGCGCTTTTTACCCCAAATACCATACTTTTACATATTCTTTGCTTCGTTGCTTTAATTAACTTAAAACTAAAAATCATTAAGAACACCTCTTTCTTAAAATATATGCATTCATTTTAGCGATTCTCATGCTACTTAAATCTACAACATTTAAAAAAACATCAAATATTAGATCAAGTAAGCACAGAATCAACTTTGCGCTGCTGCGCGCGATCGCGTCAATGATCAGACAAATATATAAAATAAAAAATTATACAAAAATAAAAAATCACTTACAAGGTGACTCTGAAGTAGACTACACCTAAATTCAAAAAATGTACTTTAAAAGAAATAGTATACTTTAAATGAATATACTTTAATGCAAACTGAATGTTATGTTTTCTGACACTTAAATGCAATTAAATGAAAATGTATTGTAATTTAATTAAGAAGGATTTGCTTGACACATGTTAGCAACATGCTAGAAACATGCTAGTCATGTTAGAAACAGGTTAGTAACGTAAATCATGCTAAAATATGTTAATCATGTTACAAACATGTTAGCAACATGCTAATCATGCTAGCAACATACTAATCTAATAAACATGCTAGCAAAA
This sequence comes from Cyprinus carpio, assembly GCF_018340385.1. Lineage (NCBI taxonomy): Eukaryota > Metazoa > Chordata > Actinopteri > Cypriniformes > Cyprinidae > Cyprinus > Cyprinus carpio. The sequence continues at coordinate 3,596,356 of NC_056606.1, read as the reverse complement.
TATTATAATAAACATGCCTGCAAAATGCTAGTCATGCTAAAACATGTTAGAAACATGCTAATCGTTGCTAATGCTAACAACATATTAACAACATGATAATCACACTAAACATGCTGATAGCTATCAAAATCTGTCTAAACTATCTCAACTTTCAAGGCTTTCTCAAGCCAACTTCAAAGTTTGTTCACAAACTTTACTTAACAAAATCATAAAAAGTACTCAAAATAAATATTGGCCCCCTTGGTCTTGCTAAAGACGCATCAAAAAAAGCTGTGAAAATTAATCCAAATTGTTGAATACCGTTTGGTCTTTTATTTAGCAAAAATTCACACAAATGTATCCTTTCATTGGATAAACAAGAATTTTAAAATGGGGGGACTATCATTATGAAATAAATGTTTTTCTCTAATACACATGGGCACAAAAATGGCCCCCTTTATTCAATACTTTTTGAAACCTCCATTTGCCAGTTTAACAGCTCTAAATGTTTTCTATAATGCCTGATGAGGTTAGAGAAATCACCTGACAAGAGATCAGAGAGACCATTCCTTCATCCAGAATCACTCCAGACCCTTTAGATTCCCAGCTTCTCCTCTTCAGTTCACTCCTCTCATTTTCTATAGGGATCAGGTCAGGGAACTGGAATGGCTCTAGCAGCAGCTTGGTTTTGAGCTCAGTGACCCATTCTTGTGTTGTTTTTGAGGTTTGTGTTTGGATTATTGTACGGTTGGATGATTCAAACATGGTCCATTATAAGATTTCTAACAGAGTCAGTAACTTACTGATTTTTTATCTGTTGGTATTTGATAGAATCCATGATGCCATGTGTCTAAACAAGACCTCCAGCAGAAATATAGGCCCACAACATCAAAAATACAGCAATATATTTCATCGTACACATGGGGTACTTTTTAAAAAACCCATCTTGAGTGTTTGCTGCTAAAAAGCTAATTTTTTAGTTTCATCTGACGATAGAAGCCAGTCCTATTTGAAGTTCCAGTCGTGTCTGACAACTGAATATGCTTTAGTTTGTTTTTGGATGAGCTAGGAGATTTTTTTCTTGAAACCCTCCTAAACAACATGTGGTGATGTAGGTGCTGTTTGACAATTTTTTTTAAGGTTTTTTGAACCAGAGACTCAATTTTCTTTTAACTATTTTCTGCAATTCTCCAGCTGTGGCTCCTTGGAGAGTCTTTAGCCACTCAAACTGACCTCCTCACCACACATTAGGACGATATAGACACACGTCCTCTTCCAGGAAGTTTCGTAACATTTTCTGTTGGTTGGAAATTCTTAATTATTGCCCTGATGGTGGAAATGGGAATTATCACTGCTCTAGCTCTTTTCTTATAGCCACTTCACTAATTTGTGAAGCTCAATTGTCTTTTGCTGCACATCAGAAATATATTCTTTGGTTTTTCTCTATTGTGATGGATGATTAAGGGAATTTGGGCTTTGTTTTCCCTCCGCTTTACATTTCTGTGAAACAGGAAGCCAGAGCTGGATGATTTCATGTTTATAATCATGCTGGAGTGCTCAAAATTGTGAATATGAATGGGAATATACTTCAGAGATATTTTACTCATAAGAATTTATAGGGGGGCCAATAATTGTGACCAACGAGTATTTGAGAAAAACATTTATTTCCTAATGATATTTCCCCTCTGTTTTAAATTCTTATTATCCAATGAAAGGATACATTTTTGTGATTTTTTTAAATAAAAGACCAAAAGGATTAACAATGCAGATGAATTTTCACAGCCTTTTTTGATCATATTTACCAAGGGGGGCAATATTTTTTGGCATCGACTGTATCTATATTTAGTCTGAAGGTGTGATTTATTTATTGACTGTTCATTGAGCATCATCAAAATTGCCTACAGACCCTGAGGATGTTTATCTCCATACTACAAGTAGCATTAATAATAAATACACGTGCAACACTGTAACTGTAATAAATGTGTTCACTGCGCATGTCTGTTTACCCGAATGTGCTTCTACAGACACAGACCTAAAAGGAAAGTTTTCCTTGGTTTGTTATGACCACGCAGACTGCACAAAACTACAGCTTTATAAACGCAACTACAACTAAAACTTCAAGTGTGCCTTTCACAGTTAGTCTAAACTAAAGTATGACGAACTTTAGTGGGCGTGGCTAAAGAGTTAGTATTTACTTTAACCAATCTCTTTCAACAGAGACGACCTGCTAAAGCATAAACCACTGTCCTGTAAAAGCGTGCTCAGGCCAGAAGAGAGAGAATTAAAGATTTTTTCTGACGGATTTTTTTCTGAAGGGGAACTTCGCGCTGACTTGCTGCAGTTCTTAAAGCGGCCGCTAGAGGAAAGTAAGCGGTTTATACCACATTTGATAGCTGCCCTGATATTACCTCTAACCAGTCAGGTAAAAATGGTTAAAGTTTGTCAATAAATATTTATCCGATTTGAACCTTTCTTGCGAAAGTGTTTAGTCACATTTTGCCTGTTACTTTTCTCAGCGCTACTCAGATTAGACCAATCACAATCGTACTTGATTACAGGAAATTGACTTGTTTTGGCATTTTATGAAGATTGCTGTAACCTGTTCTCTTTGTATATCACGTGACGGTCATTAGAAATAAAGAAATGTAAAGGGTAATATCAGTTTTAGTCAATAAGTGTCTCAAATAAGAATAATAAAAAAGATAAATCCCTGATGACACGAGCTTGTTTGAGTGACGGACTCGGCTCTGTGAGCCTCTAAGCGCCGCTTGCAGGAAGACTCTGTCACAAAAAGGAAAAACATTGCAATAAAGTCCGTCCCAATGTATAAGCACTGCCATAAACGCATAAAAAGCGCCTGCGTGGCAGCAGAAACACACGACAGAAGCGTGTTTGTACAGAATGAGCTCCCATGAGCCTCGTTCATGTCTAATCATAACTTTAGGCCTTGTGTAGACAGACTATATATCATAATATTAATAATGATATGTGTTCAATAAATCCGTCTAGGATTGTTCTTTGGCCCTTAACTGTAAAACTAAACGATTACAGCGTAATGCAAATTTAGATTAAGGTAAGCAATCAAATATATTTCTATCCAATGCTTTTCTTCAACAAGGATATATTTAATTTATTTAAAGTGACAGTAATCAGAATAATTTCTGAAGGATCGTGATTAAGACTGGAGAAATAATGATGAAAATTCAGCTTCGAACACAGGACTAAATGACATTATAACATCTCGGAGAGCATATAAAGCTTTGAAAGTGATTCAGAAATCTGACTGACCCCATCACCCCACAGTATTATAACAAACTCATATGAAATCATATTGATTTATCACAGTAGCCTGTATTTTCTTTCTGTCGTTCATAAGGATTGAGAACAGAACAGAGTCACTAGCACCTAAACATGTAGTAAACCACCTAAAGTTAGTGAACAACATTACTATTACGTGTTTAATATTTAACAATCAAGTCATCTGCCATAAGGTTAAAGTCCTGTGAAATGATTATAAATCTATAAACAGCTGTTAAGTGGTTCCTTGAGTTGTTTATTACGGCAGTGCATAACATCAGATGATGCTACTCTGAAAGTACAATCAAATTAAAAAAGGGATGTTTTCAGATCCCCAGTAAAGAAAAGAAAATAGGAAAAGCTGGTGTGATGTATTTCCCAGAAATATAGTGTGTAACAGCACGAGAACAGAAACCGTCCAGCAGCTCTCTCTCTCTCTGTGTGTGTGTGTGTGTGAAAGACAGAGAGAGATAGAGAGAGAGTGAGAGAGAGAGAGGTGGGTTGAGCCTCAGTGACAGACTGGTGAGGAGCCAGTAGGAAGTGTTGTGCTGGTTAATGTGCAATCTGTCTGGGAGGGGAAGCTCTGTTTGCAAATGAGTTCTCTAATGTTTCATCCTGTTCCTCTGCACTCGTGTTGAAGCGCACAGGAATGAGCTTCTCTAGAAACCCTGGCCTTTAAGCAATGGTCTCGGTCTAACTTCTGAAAACCCTCTGGCAGCCACAGTTGGACATCTGCGGAAGTCTCACTAAAGTTTCAAAATGGTAAGTACACTAGAAGGCCTGTGCTGTTTGCTAGTTAAATGTTTATTTAAATGCGTATTTGTTCAAGGCTTTGACCAGCCTGTGTGCTCAAACGAACATGGTTACATATGTAGTACTACATTAATGATGATAAAACAACACATGAAACTCAGTGTGTCAGTGTTTTATAGTGCTTAACAGAATCAGACGACATTATCTGTTGAAGCTGACTTCATCTAGATCTTTGGACTCATCTGAAAGTGATTGTCAGGCAGGAAGTCCGTGCTGAACGTGAGGGAAATAGTGACTCGATGAAAAGCCAATAATGATATCCTGTCTGATTCAAAATATTATACTGCCTTTTTTTACAGGCAGTATGATACAGTACCATGCTGATCTATCTTTCTATCTTTTTTCTCTCTTCCTGTTTGTCTCTCTTATTTTTTCTCTTGTTAAACTAACATTGAAAGTGTGTATCTATCTATCAATATATCTATCTATCTATCTATCTATCTATATATATATATATGAGGCTTACTCGTTTCACTTTTGTTGTGAGAGGGCTTTCACAGTTGCCAAAAATAGAACTTGTGGGTTTTTTGTTATTAAAATAAAAAAAAAGCAAGTCTAGCTTAGGTAACAAAAAGCCATCCATAAACTGTAGGCAGTTAGTTACTTTTTCATGGAGTAACAAAACGCATTACCTTGAAAGTAGCTTTCCCCGTGACTGGTCATGTGTGTTGTTATTAGTGCATTGTCTTTTGGGTCCAGTGGATAACTCTTGTGTTTCTCTTTATAATGGAGGCTGACTACAACGCTGAAGCACAAGCGCCTAGCAAACTCAACCAAGTTCAGGATCAAGTCAATGATGTTAAAGTCATTCTCAAAGACAACATCAACAAAGTCCTGGAGAGAGGAGAGCGGCTGGATGACCTGATGGGCAAAACGGACGATCTGCAGGCCACGGTGAGCCTTTGAGACCCGTCAAGGTCAAAACGAGACCAATACGTACACATGCTGATCTCTGTAAGACCTTAACAAGGCATTTAGTGAAACTCACATGAGGCCAGATGATCAAACCAGTCACAAAACATTTTTTTGATTTGTTCATGATAACAATTGATTGTGTGTGTGATTATCTTGCCTTTAGGCGGACTCGTTTCAAAGGACGTCCACGCGTGTTGCCAGAAAGATGTGGTGGAGGAACACCAAGATGATGATTATAATTGGTGTGGTAGTGCTTGCCATCATCATTTTAATCATCCTGTTAGCAACACAAGTCATTCCCACCTAATACAACCCACACATCCTTTTCAATCATTTGTATTCAGTACACACACACACACACACACACACACACACACACACACTAAAAATTAATGCCTTTTTTATACTATGAAAGGAACTGGATACATTTATGTATAGGTACATTTCTATTTTTGACATTTCCTGTAAAATTCTATAGAAATCTGGGGCGAATATGTCAGGGGTGTATGCATATGCATTATATGTGGTTTTTACTTGTTAGGCTGTTATTCTAATATAACGGGACTGAAAACAACAGAATTCACTGTAAGTGAAAAATGTTTCAGGATGTGTTTATTGTTAGTGGTCTTCCTTGGAGACATCAAAAACCATTTCAATTCTAATTACATTTCATTACAATGCTGCAGACCTCCAGCTGTGAATGGTTATATGACTCCGGGAACATTTCTCACGCTTTAACTGTGAAATCACTCTGTGCTCACGAAACTGATTTTATACCTTGACAAAGTATAGTCCGGGATGGATTTAGAGCTTTTTCTTGGTATCTTTACATTTAAATTCAAACCCTTACAATGTATCAGTCAGTAGCTGTCTTTGTCAAGAGGATGTGTGGCCTGTATAGATTATATGTACTATATGGGAAATACTGATTGGCATGTACTTATTGTGTAAAAATAATTGCATGACAGAATGAAGCCTTTAAAGGAACAGTTCACCCAAAAGTGAATTACTTTCCTACTGGAAACAATATAATGAAAGAGAATCTAGACTATCACACATGTAAATATAGTCCTTATTACTCAAAACGAAATGGTGTGGGATTTACTTTAGACAATTTCTATTAAATTTCATAATTACAAACATTGAATTTACCGTGTAATTTTTTTTTAGTAAGACTGAAAGTGAATTTTATTGTAAAATGTAATCCAATAATGTTTAATTTACAACATATATTAGTAACACTTCACTTAAAGCCTTTATGTATAATGCACTATAAATGTATTCATGATGTGGATTGTAATGCATTACATCTTTTCATAAACAATTGCAACCAAAGTGAAAATGCATCGTTATTTGAAGGGTTTGTTGTTTTGAGCATTACACTTTCTGAAGGTGTGACGATAAATAGATATTGTAACTGTGGTTATGATTATTCATGAGACCATACAAGGCATTATAAATTGCATTTAACTAATGCATTAGAACTACTTTTATAGTGCATTATAAATTCAGTTTATAATGTCTGGGAATATAATGCACAAGTCAAATCATGTTTTTTTGTTATTTTAAAGCTGGGCCCCAGCTGCTTTACTGGTTTAATATTGAAAACAGCAGCAATATTTGACATGAAGGAGAGTAAAAGATGACAGTCTTCATTTTTGGGTGAGCTACGACTTTAATCTCTAAAGGTTCATACACTTTATCTTCTTGTATTTTTCAATGGTTTACATGACTCTGTAGTAAAATACTGCAATATGAAATGAATATTAAATGGCCTACACTCTGTACGCACTTTTAAGCAATAAATTAATAGACTTGTATACAAATAATTTCTAAACGATTTGGGCTCTCTATAATTCATTGTATTCAACAACACAGCAAGAAATACGATTATAAACTTACACAAGCTACAACTAATTAAACACAGAAACAAATATTCTGGAGGTTATAGTTGGAAATAACACTTGAAATATTCTTTAGTGTGTCCCCTTTCCAAGTAACTTCAGATTTAAAAGGAACTGGTGAATGAAATGCCGACCAAAGTGTAGTAACGTGTTGATCAACTCCATATTTAATAAGTCTGGCCCTCGTGTTTTCTCCTCTCAGGGTTGACTTGCGATTCGCTCGACCGTCTGAAAAACAAAAAAGAAAACGGCAATTACGCTTCAGAAGGACACTGACTCATAAAATGTCAAGGAATCCCAATTCTTTAATAATTTCAATAAGGAGACAAGACATGACTTTGAAATCGAATAATAGCAAATGCAATAGTGTTCAATTGAAAACTTGCGGAATCATAACATTTAAATGTGAAACCTTGAATCGATGGAAATTAAAGGACAAAAAGGAAAGCATTACAAGCATAACATTAAGACCTTTCCAAGATTTCAAAAGGTTAAAAAAGAGAATCTGTTAGATGAAATTAACACGGTTTACAGGTGAAGCTTTTTCCACCGCTGGCGGTAGAAAACCACACAATACAAATATAAAAAAGCACTTCTCCAGCGCAGCGGCATCCGAGTACAAACCGGCTTTTAGCTCATGGACTACAGGATATTACGAGCTACAAATAAAGAAAAGCAAGCATTACAGGTAAGATTAGATTAGAAGTGCATATTAACACTGGAAAGTCCAGAGAAAGCCGTATCCTTCGAAAAGTGAACAGTTAATTTTAATTCCGGCTCTCGTGTCATATTTTACCATTACTTGATGGTGCCTGGAAAAAATGGCATTACATTATAATATATTATTACATAAGACCAATCCCAAGAGGTTTTAAGAGGAACCTTTAAATACAAAAAAAAATATAAAAATACACACAATTCAAAAACAGAAGTTAAAAGCTTGACGTGTCCTTTTTATGTTTTTGTTGCTGAAGTTTTTACAATTCGTATACAGGATGTTGGAAGACCATACCAAATGGGAGCATTCGAGAGCGTACGCCTCTCGTACCCTGTCCGCATTGAGCGGGCCTGAGACAATCGGGAAGTCAGCTCATGGCCTGCAAGGAAGTCCCCGCTGGCAGGTACAAACAAGGTATATGTCAGAGTTAGGAGACAACATTCTTCGGCTTTCTTTCCTTGTAATTCCATATTTTCTGGTACCCATTTAGCAGTACTGTACCTGTTAATTTTTACAGTTAAAAATGGCAAGAAACAGCCAAAAGCCAGCTGTTACATTACTGCCAAAAGTCTCTATGTTACCACTACTGTAAAGCACTTCAGGGTGCTGTGAAACTTTAGAGAAAAACAAAAATTAAGCAACGTACATTACAAAAAAAACAAACAAAAAAAAAAAGTTTACAAATGGTGATTAAGAGACTACAGATGCACAGGCGTGAGCTACGCTTCAACATACCTGCATGTTTCTGGTTAATACGGCTTGTAAGTGTTTTGATGGCCGCCTCGCCTCGGGGATTTCCCGTAGCCGCTCTGCTGATCTAGAGTTAGGAGCACAAAACACAAACAACGCAGACATCTACGGTTAAACGTGCTGGCACACGGGCGCTCGAGAAAGGCGGAAAACAAAACAACCTCAGCGTTTTGGGTTTTACAGCCAATTTCGTGACACATGCGAGATACTTACGTTAATTGTATTCAAACATTCTTTCAAAATACTGTATTTTTGACAACGAGGTGAGAGACACAGATCTGTGGCGTAAATGAATGTTTGAAAACTGTTTATTATTTGCTAAAAACGACCGCATGGCCTACAGATTTACACGTCCAATGGATTCAAAGGCACTTTGACAGATGTGTTTTGAAGCTAAGACATCCCTTTCTATATTTAGCACCATAGGTATTATAATACATATGTACAGTATAGCTTTGTGCAAGCAAGCCTTCCCTGTAAGACAAAAAGCAACTGCAGCAATGTTCTAGAGATTTCTCTGGAAGCGTATGTATGATACAAGCATGTGCATTCTGCTCAGATAATTTAGTGCACAACTGTCATAGTCCGGGTCGAGTACCGACAATCCACGATACAATATATCCTTAGTTTTTTCATCTGTGCGTTCACAAACAGTATTACATACTGCTGTAGTCACCATATCCGTAGTAGTTGTTGTAACCCGAGTAATCATAGCCGCCGTATCCATCATAGCCTTGATTGTTGTAGCCATAGTTCCCGTAATTTCCATAACCTTGATTCCAGTAATTCCCGTATCCCTGGTTCCAATTCTGATTGGGACCTGCAACAGACGCCGAAGGCACATCACTGTTAACAACGGCTGAGGACGCTGCAAAAAAACACGTACAGTCGGCTAATCTAAGTGGACTGAGGTATCAAAACAAAAACATTTCATTCAGAATTTATGAACACAATTAAAATGCAGTAAATTTAAGGAAACTCCAACGGTTTATAAAGTAATTCCCAGAAATATTAATAATGCCAAGTACACAATTCTTAATTGTACTGAATTATTGTTCATTTTATGAATCGTATTAGAAGAGGGTGCACTAATTTAGTCCGTATATAACCATTTAAAAAGATGTTTTGATATTTCTAGAAATTAATCCTGAAGTTGTGTACATTCTGTGGTGCTCAACAGTAAACTTAATGGATGTGTTTACTGATCTTATTAGAAAAATATGGTTCAGATGATTATAAGTTTCTAATTACATACTAATAACATTATCAAACACATCAGAGTACAAGCAGTCTAAATTAATCATGCAAATGATCTGTTCGCTTAATTTGGAATTTCTCTGTAAATTCTTTTTTCACGTCAACATTCCAAATTCGTAACATTCTGTAGCGGCCCCAGTGCTGCCTGACGCACCTCCTCTGCCCCTGGCTCTGACGGCGTACCCTCCTCTTCCTCCCCACTGCTGCTGCTGATACTGCTCCTTGGACATGGCCACCTTGACCTCGCACTGCACACACAATGACAGCCTCACATTACTATCAGAAACACAACAACATTCACAGTCAGAGCCGGCAGGAGCATTTCACCTGACTACTGATTCTCAGTTCTCACGTCACAGAAAAAAAACATGCTAATAAAACAAAGTACTTTTTATTTAACTGCGTTATACAAAAATATGCATTTCCACATGGTAATTTAACCAAAAAGATTGCGATATGTACCATTAAAGTGATATAAAGCTGTGGCCTAAGAATGAGGGTAAATTGTAAATTGGGGTCATGTGCAGGTCTCCATAGGTTTTAATACAGTTGAACTCCTTTAACTGTCACCCCCCATTTTTTAAAATAGGCATTAAAGTGCACTATCCAAACTTAAATTGTTGTATTTTATGAACACTTTGGAATATAGACCTAAGGTTGGTCTCTTTTTAAAGAAGAAAATTAGCAGATTTTGGCAAAAGTGGAATTTTTTCAAGGAATTAAAGTATCAAAAAGTTTAAATGTACTGTAAATAAAATGCGCTATATTAATTTTATTGTATTTTATTTATTATAAATATTTTACATAACAGGTTTTTACTCTAAAATTGGTATAAAATTAAAGCCTTGTGTCTAAATAAGTTATGTTCCAAATTTGAAGTTGATATGAAAAAAATTGAGGTTCCTGTGAGATTTTATTTGGGGTGTCATTCCACAAACAGCCACCGGGAGCCATCAAAACTACTTTGAATAAAATTTTTCTCTAGATAACCACCAAATATGGAATACTGAGACTCAGACCTTTCCAATGATATGTTTGTTGCCAAGATTATAAAAAGTTTTAATTCTAAAAGACCGTAATGCATTTTGTAATATGACACTTGACTCCGCCCACTAAGGGGGAGGAGACCGCCGTAAGATTTTAAAGTACCATTTCCATGGAATGTCCGATTTCAAAATGGTTTTTACAGGATGACTCTTGGGCTTCTAAGCTTTCATTCTTTCAAATGATATATAATTTATGATGATTACTAAAAGATTTTATAGAGAAAAAGGACAACAAAAAAAAGAGTGCCAAGCGTTCCACAGGTGAGATGGTGACAGTTAAGGGGTTAATACAAAAAAGCAATTTCCTCACATTGTCTTCATGAGGTTTTATAAGTCTTTTTGTTTTGAAATAATGAAAGTATATAACATACGATATAATGCGATGTATCGCCTTCGATAATCAACGCGATATTGCGTTAGCTTCATTATCAGTGATCTACGGCTCTGTCTATTAAATGCCGCTCCATTTGAAAGCAGGTGATGGCGATTTAGCGCTAATCAGGGAACCGGCTTTACATACTACACACACATCAACATACCATTAAATAAATCACCAATCCCTAATAACATTTATGATTCGTGTCGAATGGCAGGATCATTTTAAGACTGTACCTTGCTTAAACCGATGTTGTGGTACTTCTTCTCCATTATTTTCTTTACTGGCTCCTCCTCTTTAAATGTTATAAAACAAAAACCTCGTCTTTTGTTTGTTTTATTCTCCATTGGCAGCTCAATGGATTCCACCTGAGGAAGTATAGAAGTGTAAGTCATGTGGGGTTTTGTCACGTATTACAGATCAGCTTTCCGCTTTCTCTATACCTCGCCGTAGGCGTCGAAGTACTCTCTGATCTTCTCCTCCGGAGTATCTGGGGAGAGACCTCCTACAAACACCTTCTTCACAGGCTCCTTGGACTTCATGGCCTTTGCTTTCTTAGGGTCGATGGCTTTTCCGTTCAGTTTGTGCTCCTTCTGTGAGATCACCTTTAACAAGGAACAGACACGCGTCGAGATTTGATTTAATCAGTCTGCCTCGCCAGCCTCAACACTCAAATGGCACAATTCTAACAAAAAACAAAACACCTTTTCCACGCTCTCAGCAGCTTTAAACAGAACAAATCCGAAGCCCCTGGACCGGCCCGTCAGAGGATCCAGCTTCAAGGTGCAGTCCACCACCTCTCCAAATTTAGAGAAGTAGTCTTTCAGGTCTTTCTTTGTTGTGTCCCAACTCAAGCCTCCGACGAACATTTTCCTAAAACCAAAAAGACTGATGTGAGAACAGATTGTGGGGTTAAGACTTTACAGTGATTTATATCAGGTCAAGTACTACAACACAAAAGACAAACCATAACAGGGCTTCTGCAAGGTTTATGATGGAAAATTATAAGACCACGTAAAGGAAATCTAGGGGAAATATTAAAGGGAATGCACCAATATGTTCTCTCAATGAAAATGTCAACAAGAACACAATGAGCACACTTTACAGCCAATCTCCATTACTTTTTAATTAATAATACCAAAACAAAAAGCTTAACTACTAGAATATGGAATATGTATTTTTGACATGCCTTTTAGTAAAAATATGTCTAAAAACAAAGACTGGTTTTCTGGGAGATTTATCAAAACGAAGAGAATTTATGATTTTAAAAAAAGGACAAAACCCTGCTATTAGGCTCAGTTAGTTAAAAGTGAAAGCAAGTTTTTATTCCCCAGTGACAGGTAGAGTATATCCTAAATTTGCATTTGAAGTAAACATACCTTGTTTTAACGATGTTTAAGTATTTGTTTTGCAAAACGACAAAAATCCTGACAAAGATGTTCATTTTTGCATTACATGGAACATTTAATTCCACGATTTTATGTATTTTGGATACAATTTAAAACCTATTAGGCCTTCGTTTAAAAAAAATTAAATCTTTTTCAGACCTACATTAAAGCCTGGGTTACAATCCTTATTTAATTTTAAAGGGTGATATTTCACACGACGCTTGTAGTCACTGATTTATGATGAACCTACACACCACCACGAGCTACTAAACACATTTAAGAGTTCCTCGCTGGAAAAAGACACAGCTGACATTTGACAAACGCGCATTTGAAAGGCAAATGTGTCTGGAAGCAGCCGCAGCCTTGTGAATATGCGCACGCGACTAATGAATATTCATGAGGTCCAGCGCGCGACTGACAGATTGACGTCATCGACAGTTCGGCCCTTAATTATGTGCTCCATAATGATAAACAGATACGGATTCACAGAAAACAAGTCGGTTTTTGTTTTATTTTCTTTAATCTGAGAGATATACGCGTTACACGAAGTCGAAAAGCCTCTGCAGACGGGGGATATTTGACCTAACTAGTACATGGAAACCGTATAATTTCTTGTTTATCAGCCGAGACTCACCCCTCATCTTCCTCGTTTTTACTGGCGTCTATCTTGGAGCCCTCCGCCTCTCCCGGGCCTCCTTCATCGGCCCCCAGGAGCTCCTCTTCATCCTCCTCCTCCATCTTCATCAGCGGCTCTTCGCCCTGGATCTGCTCCTCCGACATCCTCGATCGGTTCTCGGCGAAAACGCGGGCTACTGCAGGTGTTTTTCCTGAGGAAAGCGTCGGAGGTTAAAACGCGACTGAACCGGCGGTGCGTCGTGTTAAATTAGGCTCACGATCGCGTTTGTTTTAGTCAGCTTTCAGGATGTCGATGGCAACGGCGTCCATTCACAAAATGGCTGCGTAACGGAACTCGAACGTAATGACGTCACTACGCATTTTGGAACCAGCGACGTCGGTCGCGCTTTCCGAAATCATGGCTCTCTTCTGTACAGTGAGCAAATGCGTTGTTATATCACACGTATAACACACACGAATGAGAAAAGGAAAGAAACACAGCACACCAGCGTCATTTCTTTGCAACTTTTAATCCCTTTATGCAAAAACTTTCAGGAAAAGAACTAAAATACAAAATAAAGGACACTTTTTCTATTCAAGACTTAAGAACACATCAGCACAAAACCTACAGGAACAGAGCACGGGATGAGACAAACTTGGAAACAAAACGCCTCGCTATTTACAAGGTTCAGACACTGAATAATGTTTTTAATAGTTGTGTAAGGACAGGAATCCACAAGCTGCCTGCGAGGAGCAACGCCGAAGCCAGCCTGCCGACCTACAAGAGAAGATACGCAAGATGAACAACTCTGATTCAGACACGCTCAACAGAAAAACAACAACAGCACGTCCATGTTTCAGTGTTTAACTTCTCGAGCTGTCCACTTTAAACTAGGAAAACCATCATTAAAGATTAAAGATCATATGTTCGGCGTCTCAGATTGACAAAACAGTAAAAGCTTCAGCTCCGGGCGGCCGGTCGACCCATCGAGGAGCGAGCCAAACCTCTTCCCCTTAAACACGAAAACTGTCATTTGCATTTAGCCCATACGTGAGATCTGTCTAACACAGACTCGTCAGCGTTCAAAGGCTGACTTTACATATGATCTTTAAAGGCTACGCTTAAGAAAAAGCCTCGAGGTGAAGTTCTCTAAAGAAAAAGCAAGCATTATGAGAGAGTTTATGCAATTATGGAGGTGATTGAAACCGAAGAAATAAAAAGAACAAGTCACTGAAGCTCCACAACTGAAACACAAGAGCACTACAATCGAAAAAGAGAAGTTATGAATCACTTTTAGGTTACGTTAATAAACTCCTGGAAAAAACACATTTTGAACTGTTAACCAAAACCAACAACTTAAAGGAAAACGGGGGAATCTCCTTTGTGTTTGTTTTACGCTGGTACAGGAAGTTTGAAGAGACCATACCACAGGACAGCGCTTTCTCGTGCATGCCGTGCTCTCTGCCCGCTATGTGCGACGCCCAGAGAATGTCGTGGTCAGGTGACACACGGCCTGCAATGAAGTCCCCGCTGGCAGGTACAAACAAGGTACAATAATCAGAATTAGGGAAAGAAAGGAAAAATCAGGAGAGGCGCCCTTACTCTGTACCCCTTAGCTGTACTTTACCTGTTAGCAATGCTATCAAGTCTCTAAGTTATTCCATTATGATCACCTGTTAAAGCAGGAGGAGAAGGCAACCCTACAGAAAAACACTTACGTTTCTCTGACACGCTAAAAAGGCAAAATGGCTACACAAACGAGAGTGATTAAAGATCTATAGACAGGTGTTGTTCAACTCTGGTGCAGTGATACGTGTAGGCCTTAGCTTTGTTTAGATAGTGTCTATTGATCTTTAAGATTGAGCTCGGGTGCAGAACGCAGCAGAGATGTGACCTTACCATGAACATGAACGTGTTTAGCCGCTTTATCAATACGGCTGGTAGCTGTTCTGATGGGTGCCGCTTTCCCGAGACGCCTTGCCGTAACTGCTCTGTTGACCTACAAAAATTACAAACATATAAAGCCATTTGTACAGTGTCTTTGCTGCTCCTTGCTTTTCTACAGAACCACTGTAACCTGTACTGTAATGAAGCAGTGCAATTCTCTCTAAATACAGGGTAGCACTATCACAGCGTTCGGAGAAAGCACCTAAATATCACTAAATGTGGATGAAGCCTACACGAAACAGCAGGCTAGGTTGGGAACAAAGCACTGAAACACTTTTGTAAACTTTTTATTTGATTTTTCAATTTGTATTCGGAGCAGTTTCATCACTTTCACGTTTCAGATGTGGAGTATATATATATATATATATACACAGTACAGGTCAAAAGTTTGGAAACATTACTATTTTCAATGTTTTTGAAAGAAGTCTCTTCTGCTCATCAAGCCTGCATTTATTTGATCAAAATACAGAAAAAAACAGTAATATTGTGAAATATTATTACAACTTAAAATAATAGTTTTCTATTTGAATATACTTTAAAAAAAATAATTTATTCCTGTGATGCAAAGCTGAATTTTCAGCATCATTACTCCAGCCTTCAGTGTCACATGTAACATCCAGTCTATCACATGATCATTTAGAAATCATTCTAATATTCTGCTTTATTATGAGTGTTGGAAAACAGTTCTGGCTGTCTATTATATTTGATGAATAAAAGGTTAAAAAGAAACTGCATTTATTCAAAATAAAAAAAATTCTAATAATATATATTCTAATAATATATTTTCTTTACTATCACTTTTTATCAATTTAACACATCCTTGCCGAATAAAAGTATTGATTTTATTTAAAAAAAAAGAAAAAAAAATTACTGACCCCAAATTACTGACCAGTAGTGTATATTGTTATTACAAAATATTTATATTTTAAAAACATAGCTTCTTTTATTCATCACTTTTTTATCCTCAAAAAAAAAGTATCACTGTTCTGAAAAAATATTAAGCAGCAGAACTGTTTCAACTTTGATGATGAATCATCATATTAGAATGATTTCTAAAGGATCATGTGATAATGATCCTAAAAATTCAGCTTTTCATCACAGAAATAAATGATAATTTAAAGTATAAGAAATTTAAAAATAAATAATATTTCACATAATAATATTTCACAATATTACGTTTTTTTTCTGTATTTTTGATCAAATAAATGCAGGCTTGATGAGCAGAAGAAACTTCTTTCAAAAACATTAAAAATAGTAATGTTTCCAAACTTTTGACCTGTACTGTATGTATATATAGTGATATTAAAAATGAATACAAGGTTAAATAATAATTTAAGTACTTAACATTTTGTTATAACTGTGTTCTTACTGTTAATACATTTGTGTGCTTAATTGTACTGGTATCAAACAAAAACAAAAAAATAGTGGTGCAATTTTGCCAAATTATGCCCCAATTTTGTAAATTTTGCCTAAATTGAGTGGAAACAACAATACAGCATGAATATCAAGACGTGGGTCTCTGAAGGTTAAACGTTCAGTAAGAAACTGTGTGTAAAATTACCACTGTAATCATCATAGCCTTGTCCATAGCCATAGTTTGGATAGTTGTATCCTGAATAGTCATAGCCAGAATAGCCATTATAGCCCTGGCTGTATCCGTCGCCGTAGCCTCCGTAGTTCTGGCCGTAGTAGTTGTTGTATCCTTGATTATAGCCCTGGCTCTGTCCTGTTCACAAAGAGTCAGAGGCGCACGTTCAGTCCAGAACTACCGGAATTAAAGTTCGCCAAAGACAGCTGCAATCTCTAGATTTGCAAACCTCTTCCACGGCCCCTGAAGCCTCCTCGTCCTCCTCCGAAGCCTCGGTCCGCTCTGCCCTGCTGCTGTCTGTAAACTTCTTTCGGCTGCGCGACTTTGACTTCACACTGGCAACAAAGATTATCAGCGTTACTCACGTGTAGAGTTAGGCTAAGTATTGATTTACTCACAGTAATAAAAGTGACAGCATAAAACCACCTTTTTAACATAGCCATCAAATCATAGAAAAGAGTAAAGAAACCTTACTGAGTGTAAATATAAGATGCAATAGGACATACCTACTATGAGCCGTTCTATTAATACACACGTGTCTGTCAAACCTAATATCACGATAACATCAACATACCTTCCCTGATCCAATTTGATGGTATCTGTTCTCCAGCAGCTGCGTAACGGGATCCTCTAAAACGTACGTCACGAAGCAGAAACCCCGTCTTTCGTTTGTTTTGGTGTCCATGGGGAGCTCAATGTTTTCAATCTTTGGAGAGAAAAACACGCAGGTGAGTTTAGACGCACCGGTGGGGTACTACTTCCAAAAACTGAGGAGGTACTCACTTCCCCGTAAGCTCCGAAGTACTCGCGGATCTGCTCCTCAGACGTGTCTGGACTCAGGCCGCCGACGAACACCTTCTTGGGCGGCTCCTTGCCCTTCATGGCCTTGGCTCTCTTGGGATCGATCAGCTTCCCGTCCAGCTTGTGCTCCTTCAGCTCTAACACCTGGACACATCAGGAGCTGGCTATGAAATGATGTCATCACTAAACGTACAGACTGACGGGGACGCTCACCTTATCAACGCTCTCAGCGTCTCTGAAGAGCACGAAGCCGAAGCCCCTGGAGCGGCCCGTCATGGGGTCTGTTTTGATGGTGCAGTCAAGGACCTCTCCAAACTTGGACAGGTAGTCAGTGAGGTCTTTCTTGCTGGTGTCCCAACTGAGTCCACCGATGAACATTTTCCTGCACGAAAACAAACCATTCAATTCACTCCACTAAATAACTGATGCACTAACATGACATTATACACACATCTGCTGGTGATGCATGCGAGAAACGCAACAGAATACAATATAAAGCACTGTTTTTGGTAATTAAACCTCACTGGTAGATATTTCTGTTAATGCACGGACTAACTCTTAGCCAGTAGACGCTAATACGCGAGTAACAAACAGATTAACTAACGTTACTAGGTTTCGAGCATCTTGAGCTCGATGTTATGTTATATATTGTGCATGTTAATAACAGAAGCGTCTGGAGGCACATTAAAGCGTCTGATCGATAAGTAGATGTGTGTACATGAGCTGCTGTTGTTGTTGTTGTGTTGTCGCGCGGGCCTCGCGCCGGACTCACCCGTCATCCTGCTGATTTTTACTCGCGTTTATCTTGGAGCCTTCTGGAAACTCGTCGGTGCTGAAGTCGCCTTGCTCTTCGGCCTGCATTTTGGAGTGTATGTAGCTTGATCCGAGGCTTGATACGTAACTGAGTGTATTACTGTGGATTTAAAAGGTGTTATACTTCAACACGAATAAAGTGCCGCGTTGATTAAAATGGCGGACGGAGATCAGTGACGAAATCCGTCTGCACGAGGAGGGGGTGAGGGGCGGGGCTTATACTAATAGCCGCAAATAATACTCATCTACGGGATTATTTCCGAAGAAAAAACACACAAAGAGACATTCTAATCACAATGTGTTTGTTTATTTTTATTTTTTTTGCAATGACTCAGTTATCCTTAATAATAACATGTGCGTTCCTTTAAATAATTTCAATAAATGACACCATTATTAGATAGTGTACTAGCAAAAATAAAAATTCTAGCATTATTTACAGGACTGTTTTCTAGCCTCGGGGCGGGGCCTGATTCGGTTGAAAACAAAAAATCACAATGAGAACAATAAAGCCTGAAAAATTACTTTACTTCCATGAAGGTCAAGACTTATTAAAAAGGTGCATTATTCCTAAATTGATTACCCTGACTAGAAACAAACAATAACATCAACAACAACATTAATAATAACAATTAATAATAACAGCGACAACAACAATATAACAATTACAAATATATAAAAGAAGAAAATATTTAGCATGTCTCTTTAAGGAAATTAATTTCCTTCAATTCTTTATATGAACTGTATTTTCGTTATATAACCAGTTATGCACACACACAAAAACAAACAAACAAACAAAAAAACTATCAAATAAGTACACGAATGAATTAATTTCACACAATGGGTAAAAGTATTTTTATTTATACGCAGCCTTTACTCATCACATTTACTTCCTTACTGAACAGCCTTGCCCAACCGTGTTGCCAGATTTAAATAATAATAATAAATGCTTAAAGGTATACATACGGCTACACGCCTATTAAATTACTAAATAAATAATTTTCTGCACAAAATTTTTTCTTTATTAATTTTAACACCTCAAAAATTGTGTAGAACTAACAATCTAATATTTTATAAACTGTTATTATCGCCTTCTTTTGCCTATTACAATTATATTAATTATAAATGTAAAGCTTGTCCTTACATATTAAAAAAAAAAAAAAAAAAAAAAAAGAGGCAAATACATGAATGAAGTGTAGCAATGTAACGTTAGCATTAATTACACAATTAATTAATTACGCCGATGAAAGAGGGTGGGATTTAGTGCGCAGGATTTGGCAACCCGCAGCGCTCCATGTGTTAGCTCAGCACTAGCCTGCATGCTATTATTGAATCATTTGTCAGAAGCTGAGCTTCTCATCTCATATAATCAAACCAAACACAGGACTTTAACAATCATATATATCGTTTGCCATTGATCGAAATGGCAGCGATTGCGGTACCAGAAAACACCAGAGTCTTTCTCCTGGACATCGAAGGAACCACGACGCCCATCACGTTCGTCAAGGTAAGAGCTCACAGATAATAGAGATGAATTCATCATGAGCGAGGAAAACCAGTCCGATGGTTCATCGTGTTATCTCGTGCACGCAGGACATCTTATTCCCCTACATCAGAGAGAATCTGGAGGAGTATCTGTCTGCTCACTGGGAGGAGGACGAGTGCAAACAAGACGTGCATCTGCTCAAGAAACAGGTCAGCACCTTTCAAAACACACTTTAAACAGGTGCTTATGACACTGTTTCTAAACGTTATTTTCATTTGTACGAGAAAATGGGTGCATGTTTTTCTTATTATTCGCTTTACATTAAGGGAAGTATTATACAAAAGCTTCAAATCTATTTAGTCCGTCTCAAGATATATTGGCAATCTAATTAGGAGGCAGGCCTCAAAAGAATTCTTTTTCTGTAATTATTATAAATCAAACAAAACAGTCACATTTTCTTGTTTAAATAAAAACAAATTACACAATAAAATAATCTTGGTTAAATAAACATTACTTACATTATAAAAGAAAAAGGGTGAAAAAAAAAACAATTATATTTTATAATTTTACATTAACAATGTAATCAATATTCTATTTATACAGGCCATCTATAAATCTCGTCAAGTTTGTGTTTTTAAGCAATTTATATTTATTAAGATAATAACTCAGTGCAGTATAATTTAAACAGTGTATTTTATTTGTGAACTTATGTTCAGCTATTCTTTTTAATAAATACCTTTAAACTATTTTTGAGTTTTTCGGATCGTCAGACAACAAAGCTGGTCACAAACGCTGAGATTTATTTAAAATTTCACAAAGCTGATTACTCACTAAAATCACGTTTTCATGTCATTTTAAATCTTATTTTGACGTATCTATTTGTGTGAGTTGTTTACTTACTTTTTAAATTTCTCTTTCCTTTTAACGGCATTATAATGTTCATTCAGACCGATTCGCGAACATGCACGATAGGTCTGGGAGTCGATTCAGCTGTCCCGATTCGATTCGATTCGATTTGCAAGCCTGTAATTCGATCCAATTCGATTCTTCATTTTTTTTTTTTTTATTACATTAATGCTATTAATACTTCTAAAAAATGAACATTGAACATCAGTTTACAAATGGTGAATTAATAAAAAGAAATTAAGAGCCAATTGTATTTTAAACCTATTCTCTCTTTTTTTAAGGTTGTTTTTAGGTGCGTAGTTTTGTCAAAATATTTCATTATAAACCCGATAGTTCCGGTGCTTGATTCTGATTGGCTGAGCCGCGTTCGAAGCTGTTGTAAATTACTCTACAAACATACACCTTTGTTTACTTCTGTGTGTTGCTCGGCAACCACTTTGTTGGAACCACACCTGTTTCTGAGGAACTACATTGTTTGGTGGAAGAATACTGTTTTTATTAATATCATTACACTTTATTTGCTCTGTTTTATTTTGTGAAACCGTTTTATAAAAGCCGTGGTTTACAGTGAATTTATAACAGTTAAGGGGTTTTAATTTTTTTTTCTCATGCAATATTTTGCCTCCTCGGATGTAACTGCAGTATCCGTGTCCAGTCGTACAGTGTCTGGTGACTGATGACCAACGGAGAGCGCGGTGCAGTTACCGGGACGCAGTTGTTCGGACTGAACCCTGTGTGTGTTTCAGGCTGAAGAAGACCTGCGGCAGAATAAAGCGTGTCACGTTCATGCGGTGGACCAGACGGTGCACACGGACGAGGAGAAGGCCATCCGGGAGGTGGTGGAGGGCGTGCTGTGGCAGATGGCAGCGGACAGAAAGAGCACTGCGCTCAAACAGCTGCAGGGACACATGTGGAGAGCCGCGTACATGACGGGGAGAATCAGAGGCGAGTAAGTAACCGCAGTGTGTTTGAGCGTCTGACCTGGACGCTTCTTATTTATCAATAAATAATCTTTAAATACAGGCTATCAGATTAGGCTGTGGCTGCAGCTGTCAACATTCAGTAGAGAATATCATCTTACTTTTCAGACACATTTTGGGAGCTGCCACTTGAAACAGACCGTGCAGGAGGTTTACAAATATTGGGCAGCACAACTGTTTTCAACACTGATGATAATAAATGTTTCTTGAGCAGCAAATCGGTGTATTAGAGTGATTTCTGAAGATCATGTGACACTGAAGACTGCAGTAATGATGCTGGAAATTCAGCTTTGATTCGATGGAATAAATTAAATTTTTAACACATTCACATAGAAAACAGTTATTTTAAATTGTAATTATATTTCACAATATTTGTGTTTTCTTTATTTATTTTAATCAAATAAATGCAATCTCGGTGAGCAGAAGAGATCAAATCAGAAATGTAATAAATCTTACTGACCACAATCTTGTAATGTTAGTGTACATTTATATCCTGGGCAGCAGGCTCATTATATCACTGTAGGGACTCGATGCAGTAAAAGAGAGTTATGTTGTTGTTTTGCTGTGGTTTGGTGGCAGGGTGTACCAGGATGTGGTTCCAGCCATCAGACGGTGGAGAGGTGACGGTCTGAAGGTCTTCATCTACTCTTCAGGAAGTGTGGAGGCGCAGAAGCTGCTCTTTGGCTATTCAGTCGAAGGCGATCTCTTAGATGTAAGCACTCTCAGATGGGATTCGCTTTCTAAACAACAGGAAGCGGTTTGAGATTCAGATCTCTGTAGTCTCTACAGTCTGGATGTGGGCATTAAGAAGGGTCTTGTGCATCATTTATTAATGTGATTAATTATGTAAGCAGTCATTTCCTTTACTGTGTAAGGCGAGTCATTATTGGCACTATTCAGATGCTGTGTCACTCTGAAGTGGTTTGTTTTGGACTGATGTCCAGCTGATTGTACATTATTACAGTGGTTTTTCTGATTAGCAGAGTCTACTTATTAAATTAATTTCCTTTTTTTAATAAGATGCCAGCAGAAATATTATCTTATTAGTGGTGTTAGACTATTGTAGTATTTATTAATCATTTAAAATGTATATTATTTTTATATTTTTAGTTTTCATTTTAATTTTTAGGGTAAAATTCCAGTTTTCTTGTGGGTTGCATTTGGTATTTATTAATAATATTATAATAAAAAAATAAAAATAAAATGTATATTACAAAATAGTAAAATATTTGAAATACTATTATAGTATTAATATTTTAAATTAACTTTTAGTTCTATATCAGTTTTCATTTTAGAAAAGTATTATTAATATTATTATTATTATTATTATTATTATTTGTTATTAGCTGTAATGTATTTTTATTGCAGTTTTAGCAATTTTAGTGCTTCAACTTATTCATTTCAGTTATTTACCAAGCCTAAGTTTGTTTTTCCATCTAATATTTGTATTATATATATATATATATATATATATAAGATGACAACACTGGTGTGTTCTTTTTCCCATTAGTTTTATTTTTATCTTTTTATTTCTATTTTATATTTTTATTTCTATTTTTCTATATTAAATACTCTATAATAAAGGCTGTATTTCTAATGTTCTTTATTTTTTACATTTAATATTTATATATATTTTTAGTTTTATTTGAATTGATGTAAATGTTTTTTAATAGTTTTAGTTTTTGTAATCACTGGCCAGCAAGTTTTTCTTATCTTTATTTTTATTTTTTTATTATTTCACCAAGATAGTTGGCAAACATAAAAAAAAAATAGCTTTAGTTATGGTATTTCAGTAAAGATCAAAGTAAATAATGCAGAGTGATCCAGAAAGGATTATAAATGACGATCACATGTATGCCTACATGGATGGAATTAAAGCCAAGAAACAGTGATCTGTCCGCAGGGAAAATTAGAAATAAGTGTTTACTTGATACAGACTCACAAGTTTAAATGAGTTGATGTAGATTCCCAGGTTTTGAATTATTACATTTATTCTCTCAGCTGTTTGATGGTCACTTCGACACTAACATTGGTGCCAAAGTAGAAAGTAAGAGCTATGAGAACATCGCGGAGAGGATTGGATGCCAACCGGAGCAAATCATGTTCTTAACCGACGTCACACGAGGTGCGTACACGCATTTCGTTTTCATTACATGCTTGTGCCACAATCACGTGAGGGTTCAGTGTTAATTCAGCTTCATTAAATCTCCCTTACAGAGGCAAAGGCAGCAGAGGAAGCTGGGGTGAGCGTGATCCTGGTCGTTAGACCTGGAAACATGGAGTTAACCGAAGAGGAGAGGAGCCATTATAGAGTCATCACATCTTTCAGCCAGTTAGAACTGAGCGGGAACGTTTGACAGCACAGAACCGGGTGAAAACCAGCGGCTACTGTCTGTTTTATTCTGCTGGACTGAAACGCCAAGCCTCCCAGGTGCTTGTTTTTTACACTGAAACCCATCTATGAATTATCATACACTTACATTCTCTGGGAATGTTTTATGTGCGGTGTTAATGTGTAGCATATGACATACTCATGTCTTTATCCCCCACATGTGCAGTGAGATAGAATATGATCACCTGCCAGCTAGACACAGGTTTAGTGTGACTGTACCTCATGTCTTATAAACCTCAATCTTAAAAGTTGTTGTAAAATTTTATTCCAAGTGGACACATCGAACAAATCACATCTGCAACATTTGGATACACCAGCACCCGAGAACAGATGTCTGTTTAAGTGACAAAATACAGGTTTATGACTGATGTCAGAGATGTCTTACAATCCTTAACATCAAGTATGAAAAACTGCATAAGATTATGCAGGACAGGCTCAAAATTAAATGCGGTTACATGAATACAAAACATCTATGATTCAATTTCAAATGGAATTTCTTCTTGATATTAAAGGTATAGTTTACCCAAAAATTCAGATTGTCATTTACTCACCCTCAATTTGTTACAAACCTGTATGTTCTGTTGAACACAAAAGAAGATATTTTGAAGAATGTTAGTAAGCAAACAGTTGACGGTAGCCATTGACTTCCATTGTATTTATTTTTTTTTTTTTCATACTATGTTTGCTTACCAACATTCTTCAAAATATCTTTATTTATGTTTAACAAAAGAAAGAAACTACAGGTTTGGAACAACTAGAGGGTGAGTAGATGATGACAAAAGTTTTATTTTGGGGTGAACTGTCCCTTTAAATGAAGTTTCCAAAGCTGTATGCCGTGTGAAGAGTCTTCAGAAGCTCTTAGATCTTCCACAGAAGAAAAAAAACAGCATACGGATTAGAAGTGACCAAGAGGGTTAGTAAACAACAACAGAATATAAACAGAATGTTTCTTAATGGATTATCTTGCTAAAAACTGTTCCTGTATTCAGATGTTCTCCTTGGAAGTGTCCTTGTGCTTCGCTCATCTGACACACAAACATGAAACACGTCACAGTGAATCCTTGTGCATTTCATGAATTTGTTGCTTTTGCAAAAGAGTATAGACACGTTCAGTAGACGTACTCGTCCGAAGGTCTTCCTAGAGAGATCACATTCAGCTGACGTGCAGGGCTGGTCACTGGCGCACACTGGAAGATGTACGAGGGTCCACAGCTGTGAAGAGTGAGACTAGAGCTGGTCAGACTGGTACTCGGAGACCTCAGAGAGGCTGAGTGGAGGGTCCTGCTCGTCGCTGCAGACGATCTTGAAATGGTAGTGCCGGAACTCAATGGCGAACGTGGCCAGGTACGTCAGGAAGAACATGACCAGCGCCCACTGAGCGCGGGCCGCGTGCATGTGCAGCCGCTGAGCCATCAGAGCGAAGTCTGAGATCTGCCGTCAAGGCTGGAATATGGGAAAATGTGTAGAAGAAGATTTTGAACAAGTAGGGGATTAAAGGGTTAGCTCAACCAAAAAAATTCTGTCATTAATTTCTCCAAACCCATAAGACCTTCGTTCATCATCAGAACGAGAGCTCTCTGACCCTCCATAAAAACCAAGAGCTCTCTAAACCACCAAAGACAACAAACATCCTTGCATGATCAATTCAGAAACATAGCAAGGACATCGTTAAAATAATCCATGTGTCATCAGGGGTTCAACCCTAATTTTACAAAGCTATGAGAATACTTTTTGTGCACAAAGAAAACAATAATAACGACTTTATTCAACAATTCTTCTCACAGAGTTAACTTCTTCCACCATTTTCAAAAGTAGCCCAGAATGTAATCATTGTAATCAGCGCTGTTTACGTTCAGTAGAGAAGAACTGTTAAAGTCCCCCTAATTTGGGGAATGAGAGGTTTTGGGACATTCATGCAAGGTCAAAAACAGTTTCATCGTCTTACAATATGCATTTATTTTTATCTTACTTGCTCAACGACTTCCAAACGATTCGCTCAACGATTCATTTTTCCAAACCCCTTCTTTGCGTGACGCTAATCTGCGGTGACTGGTTTGATTGGATCATGCCTGTAACGTCTGATAAAGCAGCGTTTGTGAGCGCAGTGCTGCTTTGTGTACAGCGTTTAAAAAAAATATAGCATTTTCATTCAGACCAACGTGAAAAGACCAACAAGTGGGTGGGCATCATGCTAATGTTTCATGAAATGGCTTGGGATTCGTTTTTAAAATGACTCGTTTCAATGATTCAGAGTCGACTCTTTCGTTTGAGAGACAATGACTTTATACACGGTGCACTTTCAGATTTAAGAATTTGCAGGATGTTTTCATTCACTTAGAGCTGTGCTACACACTGCACGAAAGGTAACTTTCAAAAATCCATAATGGGGCACTTTAAATTATTATATTGTTTTCTTTGTGCACAAAAAGTATTCTCGTAGCTTTGTAAAATTACGGTTGAACCTCTGATGACACATGGATTATTTTAACGATGTCCTTGATACGTTTCTGAGCGTTGATCGTGTAAGGGTCCTTGCTGTCTATGGAGGGTCAGAGAGCCCTTGGATTTCATCAAAAATATCTTAATTTGTGTTCTGATGATGAACGGGGTTCTTACAGGTCTGGAACGACACGAGGGTGAGTAATTAATGACAGAATTTTCATTTTCATTACTGCATTGTTGTAAGGAGTAGATTTAGGGTTGGGGTAGGTGTAGACGTTGATAAAACACCATCTAATGGGTAGAAAAATACATTTCATTGTTAGTTTCCGGTGGAAGATGTATGTTAGTTTCCCAAGGTCCTTGAAATCCTTGAAAGTTTGTGAATCTGAAAAGAAAAAAATTCAAGGCCCTGTAAGGTTTTTGTTAAAATTAAACACATTGATACAGGTCCTCGAAAGTGCTTGAATTTATTTTGATGTTTTCTGGAAAAATTCCACATTATTCCCTCCGGTCCGCTAATGTGTCATTCC
Source organism: Cyprinus carpio (assembly GCF_018340385.1). Lineage (NCBI taxonomy): Eukaryota > Metazoa > Chordata > Actinopteri > Cypriniformes > Cyprinidae > Cyprinus > Cyprinus carpio. The sequence goes on along the minus strand of NC_056606.1, from coordinate 3,569,415 downwards.
ACCAACAATTCGTGGCCTATGCATACTAGCATGCTTGATTTACGTTAGTTACACGCATTTGCTCGTTACGTTAAGTGTTTCCCGCGTGAGGTTTTTGTGTTGTACGTTGCCATGACATTAGAGTGACCATACATCCTCTTTTTCCTGGACATGTCCTCTTTTTGGACCTTAAATTTATTTCATTTTGGACATTCTCCTGCTGAGAAATAGCTGATAAAAATCTAAGAAAAATTCGAGTGCTCGAAATTTTTCATTTCAGTCTTATTTGACATTCAGTACCTCAGGACAGAAATAAGGTAGGAGGAAAATTATTTTTGATGATGTTCCCCGGCATGTTAGCTGTATCTGTTTCCTTTTGTGGTGATAGCATAAAGTATCCAAAAGTTACAGTATTTTGTAACAAAACAAGCCTTTTTGTTTAGCTCTTGACTCATTGAAGGAATTTTAAAAACTGTTGTTTTCTGTGTGCCATACACAAAAATAACGACTCATAAGACCGTAGCAAGGAAAGTCAAAATCTTTGCATTTGAATATTCTCCTGCTGAGAAATAGGTGATAAAATGTAAGAACAATTATTTTGTCAAAGGGAAATTTTACATATTCTTATTTGATGTTCAACATCTAATTAAACAACATGTGTGCTGGAAAAATTCTTTCTTGGTGATGTTCCCAACATGTGTGCTGTATGTGTATTAAATTTTTGAGTGATATCATGAAGTAATCAATTGTGTGATTCAGCGATTCTTTTGTCATCACTTAGAAATGTTCACGGATATCTTTGCATGGCTTTTTTATATTAAATAAAAATTTTGCGTAAAGGTAAATATTGTATTTTCTTTCTTTGTATCGTTTTGCCTTTGTATGGAAGCTTGTTTCTGCCTCTGAATAAAAGTTAAAAAAAAAAGGTAATAGCAATGTTTTACTTGACAATTCTCACTTATTTTTTTCAAGGAATTTTGTGATGTAATCACGCAATTGTGAGTTATAAAGTCAGAATTGCATGATATAAATTTGCAGTTCTTTATTTCAATTCTTAGGTTCAATTCCTTTTTTACTTGGTGCTGGAAATGTTCTTGGTGAGAAACAAGTGCACTTAAGTTAGTTGCATGCAACATACATACATGAAAGTACACTTATTTTTTGCAAGGGGTGTGTGTATAAAATGGAAATATTTTTTTTTCATGCTGCTTTGTTCAAATGGTGAAACGCCTTTTTCTAAATTTGTGATGTGCGTACATGAGGTTACAGTGGAAGGAAAGAGGATACAAAGCAACATGCAGGAAGTTACAGCTCCGGACAACAGGAAGCGAGGGATTCCTGCTCGCCTGCCTTCATTCCTCAGGTTGACCTTTAGGGTCATGAAAGACTGGACCCAGCAGAACAGTGTTCCTAGACCAAAGGTCATGGACGTACCGATGTTGTGCAACTCCTCATCGTTGGACAGCTAGATCAGCAAAACAAACGAGGTGTTAAGGTGAAAATAATCACTTAAAAAGTAATGCAGTATTCTACAGTACATATTATGAAAAAAAATGTTTCGTTTTGGCATGAAAGAATATCTGTCTGTTAATCTGTTCCAAAAAAGAGCCAAAATAAGTGGTTCAATATTGCGTTTGCAAAAAATTAAAATAAATCGTACCTGGAAATTCCCAACTAAAGTCATACCAAAGCAGGCAAGAGACAAAGCCACCAGACTGCCGATGTTCAGCCAGGGTTTATGTACTCTCGGCTTCAGCTGCAGATATCGCAGCACTCCCAGAATGAAGCCTGGAGCCCAGGAGACCATGAACATTTATTTCAAACACTTCTAGATTCATTCCAAGATGTAGATGAGTTTGTTTCTTCATCAGATTTGGAGAAATGTAGCATTGCATCACTTGCTCACCAATGGATGCTCTGCAGTAAATGGGTGCCGTCAGAATGAGAGTCCAAACATCTGATAAAAACATCACAATAATCCACAAGTAATCCACACCACTCCAGTCCATCAATTAACATTTTGAGAAGAGAAAAGCTGTGTGTTTGTAAGAAACAAACCCATAATTAAGAAGTTTTTAACTTCAAACTGTTGCTTCCAGCTTAGATACAAGTCTTCTAATCATAATATTGCTTCCTCTAGTGAAAAAGTTGTTTGGTCTGAATCAAGAGAGACACCGAACAAACAAAGCACACAAAAAAAAAAAAAAAAAAACAAAAACAGCTCTAATATGTGGGTGGATTTTGATATGAGAGACAACAGTTGATGGACTTTTTCACTGGAGGAAGCGTTTTTATAGATTGTGACTTTTAGCCAGAAGCAACAGTTTAAAGTTTATGATTCTTGCATACAAACACACAGCTTTTCACTTATTGAGACATTAACTGATGGACTGGAGTGCTGTGTATTACTTGTGGATTATTGTGATGTTTTTATCAGCTGTTTGGACTCTCATTCTGACGGCACCCATTCACTGCAGAGCATCCACTGCTAAAACAGTGATGCAATGCTACATTTCTCCAAATCTGATGAAAAAAAAAACACATCATCATTTTGAATGGTCTAAGTAATGTTTGTTTTTTTGGTGAACTATTCCTTACTAAACAGATGTTAATATGATGTTGGTACAATTCAGTCCATATGAAATAATGATTATATTAGTCGTTAGCACTTAGCTCTTTCTGTTTATAAGACCAAGTCCTCTGATAGGATCTGAGCACCATTCATACCTACAAAGGCTGCCATGTTCATGACTTGACTGAACACACAGCTGGCAGGTGGAGCATTGCCTGCAATGCTGAACAGCACAGACGGTGCATAAGAACAGTTATCAACCTCTAAACAAATCATGCAATTCAGAATAAAATTCATATAGATTTACCTGATATATGGAGGAGATTTTGATTCTGACCTGCTATGAAAATCAGTTTGAAGGAGGCATAAATTTTGATATCTCAGATTTAACAATTGGCTTGCAATAAAGGGATATGTCCTTACTTGTACTCTGCACTGAGTGGGGTGATTTTCTCACCCTCCACAGCAATGAAATACCTGTTTAGAATGAAATGATATAACATTTATCTTAACAGCAACTTAAATCATTGACATGGAAACAGGCAAAGCAGGCGTCGGATACTCACACAACCCAGAGACCAGCAGCTGTGAAGAAAGAAAACATTACAGGCAGAAACATCCATGGGCTGCACTTCCTCATGTCTCCGTATGAACGTCAATAAAACAGCCCTGCAATAAAACCAACACCACATTCTAATATCCTACATTCATACTCTAACAAATAAATCACATTAAAAGTGTATAAAGTGCAACAGTGGCTGCCTCATGTTTATGTTTTTAGATATATTTATTTATTTATTTATTTATTTTAGCCCTTAATCCAGATTATTTACAAATGTTAGTCCATTACAGATTACATTATAAAAAATGTATTTAGCAATGTAATCTGGGTTACTCAACATTCTGACTACTTTTTAGATTAATTTTACATGACTTTTACCTAGAACTTGTTTTAAACAAAATAAAATGACCGCATTGATATTAAAAACACAAAGAAAGAAAATATATTTCATTCTTCGATAACATAAAATGCATTTAACATTAAGCTTTTCAAATCTAAACAGTACAACGCAGTATGATTTTTTTGTAAGAAAACTTTAAAAGAGACGAAAAAAAGAAGAATTAGGGAAAATCAGTAAATTATATGTAAATTGCTGCCATTGTGTGAATAATATGAAATCATGTAATCCATAAAAAGTAACTAATCTGATTATGAGTCTTTTAAATGCAATATAATCTAATTACAAGTACTCTAGATTACATGTAATCAGTTACTACTCAGCTCTAGTCATCCAATAATTTTCTTCACATGAATTTAAAAAACATTCTTCAATAAAAAGTTCTTTGCAACTTTAGAACATATGATTATTGACAAAAAATATTATTAAAATATCAACATAATACCAACAGAATACTAATTTTAAGTATGCTTAAGTGTATTTTTAACAAGGGATTTCCATTTCCACAGTAACATCTCTGATTGGTGGATCTCTCTTAAAGGATTATGGGTAGTGAGGTTCCTTATTAGTTAATCAGCCATTACACCACCCAAATTTGGAAAAATGAACAAACACAGAAGCATATATCATGGTTTAACAACTCTTGAGGTCGTAATGGGTAGGAGACTTTTACTTTCAGTGCCCTACTGTTGCACTTTATTGTGAATAAGACAGGAATCAAACCACTGACCAGCCTCGAGATTTCTTGGAGAATGTTTTATGTGTGGACAGGTTCAGTCTACAGAGACAAAAACAAAAAGCGTACTGCATCTGAAAGCGTCTATACAGCATGTATTGTTAACACGACAGCAGGTTTATGGATCAGTGAATGTCCATTCATCGGTTGGGTGCTTGTGGACAGCGCCTTAGTGCTGAAGTAGTGACAGTGACAGATCAGGAGCATCTGCCTGACTGCACGCTCACAGATCCAGCTGCAGAAACAGCAGGATAATAAATGCGCGAACTTAATTATCAACTTGATATGATGGGCTTTATTAGCCTATAGTATCAATGATAAAACTGTACTTCTTAAGACTCAAAATAATAAATTACACCTTAGTTCAGAGGACAAACCCAAATCATGACTATGTTCACTCTGAATCGAAATACACAGTGAGATAGCGCGTCGTTTAATAAAAGGTTTAAATCACTTTACTGTGAACGACGAGTTTAAAACCCATACCTTGTAGACAGCACACTCTTCTGTCGCGTATAAAGCCCGTGTGCTGCTCATCTCAGACACGGTTTGCACGGGGTTGTGTGAGAGAGCCGGTGCACGGGAGAGAAACGCGGTGTCAAGGCTTTACTGCACGGTTTGGGCCGACGGACTCGGTCTGGTACTTCAGACAGACACCGCGCGCCAGGGATCTTACCATAGACTGTATAAAAACAGGGATCTTACGAGTGGTCATGTCCGATTCGCAAGCGAGTCGTTCTTTTGAACCGGTTCTTTTTAAGGATTCATACGAACCGATTCGCAAAGCATTTGGACTTCACCGCGGATACAGCGCTACACCAGGCCACAGGTTAGAATAGAATAGAATAGAATATAATAGAATAGAATAGAATAGAATAGAATAGAATAGAATGGTTTTCTTCAATAAATGAAACCAACTTTATTTAAATACGTTTTACAAGAAAATAGAATTTAGTCTATATACTTAAACTTTCGCGTTTAATGTATTGTTGATTCTTTATAATTATTGGTCAGATTTAGGCTACTAACAATTTCTGAAAAAAGTGAATCCTAAATCTTTTTTTTTATGGTTTGTGAATAAAAACGTAATTATAGCTACATATGCAAAGTGAAACCATTATGAAAAGTAAAAGAACCTGTTTTGTTGCTGTTGTTGTTGTTAGGTTGTCTTATCTTTTGATCATTTAGGCTATTCCACCTTTGTCAAATACACATTTACAGATATCAAGGCTTTTACCATGATATTAAAACTAAAACTAAAACTAAATGCAAGCTTAAAGTAGGCTAACTTTCGAAAGATAAAATCGAAATCACTGATTTAAGCGAAGCTGAAATAAAAAAAAATAAAAAATAAAAAGCTGGTAAAAGTTTTTAATAACCCTGATCTGTTCCATACAGCAAAAAACTGATCAGTGACAGACATGATTTTAATACAATTAACACAAAACTCTGATTAAGAATCTACCATGTAAACAGAGATTTTTGATTACCTTAATCAAACAGAAATCGAATTAAGACGTAGAGTATTCCTATTTTAGTCGCATTATTAAAGTGCAGTATAGACATGTACACACCTTAATCACATTATTACCAGAGAATGTCTAGACGGGCTCTGTTATTACCGTCGTGTAGGACTTTTCACCGCATTTTGCGACAGGAAACACACGGCAGTGCTCAACCGTTTGACGGCAAACAAAAGAACTTCAACACCGCCATCGTCTGTATGCACGTACGAACTGCACCTGAAACGGTCATAAAATTAAAAATGAAACAATCAAAACTGCATGACATCATCAAGAACACGAACTATATGTTTATATGTGAAATTCTGGAGGTGACGTCAGATGGCGTCGCTTGGTGATGGTTTTACTGAGATTTCACCCTTCTTTTGTGACAGTTTGTTAAAGTTAACGTGTTGGTGTGCTTCATCTTGACAAACAATGTTCATTTACCATTAAACAGGAACTGGTCTGGGGCGCGGTTCCGTCATTGCCAATAGAGTTATAGTAGCTATCGAGGTCAGTATTGTCTTACAGCACTGCAGTGGGACCAGTTTAACCAGTGTCACTCAAATAAAGTCACTGTAAGTCTTAATAAAAGCCAAGGTGTCTCAAATGCCATTCTGTAATCTAAATATAGAATTAGGCTATTCAATAATAACTCCATTAATTACAATAGCTAAATATAAAATCCAGATTTTTCCTAGAGTGCATACAAATGTAGCTACAGCTTTAGCTGAAAACCATAGTTGTGTGGAATCACATTTTGGAAATGCAAATACGAGTAAATCAAAAATGTGATTGAGACAATACTGTTTTCTAGTGTGTGTGTGTGTGTGTGTGTGTGTGTGTGTGTGTGATACATGGCTAGAAGAGAGTCCTGTTAGATTACTTTCATGATATGATGGTAAACCCTGACATGCCTGTGATGTTGCTTTCTCTTGTACCCCAATATTACAGTCTCTGCACTGGCTACCTATTAAGTTCCGTATCAGTTACAAAATATTATTAATTACTTATAAGGCCCTTAATGGTTTAGCTCCTGCGTACCTAACTAGTCTTCTACCACGCTACAATCCATCACGCTCCCTAAGGTCACAAAACGCTGGACTTTTGATAGTACCTAGGATAGCAAAGTCCACTAAAGGAGGTAGAGCTTTTTCGCATTTGGCTCCCAAACTCTGGAATAGCCTTCCTGATAATGTTCGGGGTTCAGACACACTTTCTCTGTTTAAATCTAGATTAAAAACACACCTCTTTGGCCAAACATTCAAATAATGCATCTCATAATTTTGGACTGCAGTTATATCTGATCAAATGTGCAATATTATTCTTTAACTTGGGTTAAACTAATTAATTTTACTTAGCTGGAACAGCAGCTACGCTAATTATGTCTCTATTTGTTAGGATTTACACAAGCTCCAGTCTGGATCCAGAACATCTGAGAAGAGATAATGCCAATCCCTCAGAGGACCTCAGATGATGCTAACCCAGAGACAACATACAGAACTACCACATTTTGCTATTAGTTTGATTGCATAATTGCTGTGAATGGTGTTAATGTCTGTTTGTTTACGTCTTTTATTGATTTTCCCGAACATGTCTGCCATATGCAGATAAACTGACAGTCATCACTGATAAGCTAAATATTGTAGAAACTTAATTTTCTGTAAAGTTGATTTGCAATGATTGGTATCGTAAAAAGTGCTATACAAATAAACTTGAATTAAATTGAATAGTTAAATTTTAGTCCTGTGTACTCTCACAGAAAACAAAGTTGTCGATGTTCTCTGTAATTAAATATATCCTTCCCCTTTCGAAGTTTACTCGGTTAGTCAAAATGATCAATTAGACAACAGGCCTACCAACAAAACTCTGCAGCAGACATACACTCGTCTTGGACCAGTTTTTTTTTTTTTCTATATTTCTACTAGATGGCGCAGTTCATCCACAATACAACATGACCGAGACCCATGTAAAGAAAAGCCGTTTAAACACACCTCGACTGTAGCTTGTTTAATCTTACCATTTAACCATTGCAGGCATTCATAACCACGAGTACCAGCACTATATGAACAGACTCGTCTTACCCAGCTCGATTACACCTTCAGTTATCAGTGATATCAGTTACAATCCACATCGCATTAGTTCGGCACAGTGAGAGTACCATTAAGTATTTGTCTTATATTTTATTATATATATTTATTTTTGAGAATATGTTATTTTTAGCACATAATAACGTAATATTTGCCTACTGTTAAACACATTAAGAGAAAGAGTTAGCCTATTGTGTGATTAGACTATTATAACTTAAACCTGTTATAGCAACAATTAGCATATCGATATTATTACTCCAGAACACTTGCATGATGTAAAATAAATATACACGGATCCTCCACACTCACTTTATATGCCAATTTAAACAGATTAACAAATGAAATTTAAAATACTCCTATTTACAATGTAAGCTTCAGATTAATAATATTTTACTCTTGCTGTTGCTCACGTGTTTTCTGATCTAATAACGCTGCACTAAAACAATATATAGAAATAACAAACAGCCCGCTTGAGGTAGATCAAAGTTATGTTACTGTACCAAACAATATGGTTTTTCTTGTCGGATTCTTTCCCGCCATCGCTGTCGGTCATTAGCCCCGCCCTCTGACGTCAAGGCCGCTCTAGAGCCTCCTCTGGTTTAAACTTGTCCACAAACTCCGTCGAGAGGTTTGTTCAGAAGGATATGAGAGCTTCACCGGCCTACAATGACTGCTGGAGACAATCATGGGCGATAATCAGCTACAGACCAGTTTCTCTGTAACTCTGATCTTCCTGAACGAGAACGACTTGAAGAAAGATCTGCCGATTTCCAGTCAACATCAGCAGCTCAGGCTTGAGATCCACAGAGAGGCTGACGACATCTGCCTGACCGTTAATAACGGTAAACAACACAGAGACACACAGTTCATTTAATAGTGGTTTATATTTGTATATATATATATATATATATATATATATATATATATATGTGTGTGTATATATATATATTGAATATATAATTAAAAAGTATTGATATCTCAGACTTTAGTGAAAAAGTGAAGAAAAACAATGGCAGACTTTCGTATTTTGGCAAATATAAGCGATTTTTATTGACATTGTCATTGAGTTTTACAGTGTCATTGAGTTATGTTTATTATTATTATTATTGTTAATATCATTAGACACTTATTTAGGCATATTTTTAGAAATTGTTGAATCTGAATCTACGAGAAGACATAATGAGTTGGCGTTGTTACACTTTGCGTGTATTTCCTATAGTAATAATTATGCATAATTACCATTAAACCAAACACTAACCCTGAACATATCTTTAGTACATGGTGTTACTTAACATTTCACTTATTTGTGCATTTTAAAATGAAGTGTGAACGGAGAAACATCAGACAAGCGAGAGACTGAACTTAGTTGATTGTATTAGCTGAGATATTAATGAGATCTCATTAGTGATTTTTCTTTCCTGAGGATCATTATGCTCTTTTCGGTTACACTTTATTTTAAGGTGTCCTTGTTACAGTGTAATTATATATTTAATTTACTACATGTACTTATTATATGGGTTAGGATTAGTGTTGCTTGCATGTAATTATGTATAATTAATTGTTATTGTAATACATGTAATGTGTAACAAGGACACCTTAAAGTGTTACCCTTTTTCTTCATTTCATTTTTTTATTAAATTTTTTTGTAATTAATTAGTCATTAGTCAATATCATGTAATGCTCATTTTCAGTCTGAATAATCTGAAGCGTTCACACTGTAAATAACATCACATCATGCACATTTCTCCACTGGCTCTTTGTAGTGTCTTGTTTCCTGGTCGAAGGGCAAATGAAGACTCTTTATTCAGGTGTGCCACACATTTTCTGGAGTCTCATTGTGTGGTCTGGCCGCTCTTGACAGAAGGCCAGATTTACGGCTCCGCTGTTCATTCTCCGTGAGCAGCGAGGCTGTTCTGCTGCATCGCCTGCACCGGACTCTGTTTTCTTTGACACGGTACACTGGTCCTGGCCGCCAGCGCTTTCTGCCTCCTGGTGCACAAAATCAGATAGCACCGCTCTGGTGTTTTTCTGTGTCCCGTACCTCACATAGCAGGATACAGTCGTTTCTGATGCCAGCTCATGGCTGAAACACTGATCTGGAACCAACCTGTGATTTCTCTGTAGAGCACGAAAGGAGATGTCTAGCAAAATGTTCATGCTTCTGTTTCCTTTATTGAAAACACTTAGTGACCACAGGCTGCCACAGTCCTTATTCATTGAGAATCTGAATTGAATAATGTATTCATAATCTGAACAGATCTGGAGAAATGTAGCATTGCATCAGTGTCTCAGCAATGGATGCTCTGCAGTGAATGGGTGCCGTCAGAATGAGAGTCCAAACAGCTGATAAAACATCACAATAATCCACAGCACTCCAGTCCATCAGTTAACATCTGGAGAAGACACAAGCTGCATGTTTGTAAGAAACAAATCCATCCTTAAGATGTTTTTAACTTCAAACTGTTGCTTTTTATCAAAATATCCATAATGGCAAAGTAGATGTCCTGATTTCTCTCACATCAAAATCCACTCACAAAGTTATTTAGAGCTGTTTTGGCTTGTTCTGTGCAAATTTCTCTCTTGATTCAGACTTTTTCACTTAATAAAGCGATATGGTGGATTTATAACTTTTTATTTTTAGTTTTGAAGGTAATATATAATTTGCAATGTGATTTCAAAAGGGGAAGAACAGCATTTATTTGAAGCAGAAATCTTTTGTTAAATTATTAATGTCTGTCGCTTTTGATCAGTTTAATCCATCCTCGCTGAATAAAAATAAATTTCTTAAAAAAAAATTATGCCAAAAAAATTGGTTGCCACAAGTTTGAATATGCGGAAGTGCAGATGAGGTTTGAGAGTTGCAAAAGAAAGGATAGCGATGAAATTTTGGATAGTTTAATGAACTATATTTTCGTACTGTTTGGATCTTGTCAGTATAAATCACCATCCACTTTAGTTTTACATAAACATGCATGAACATTTTTCAAACCTTTTCCTTTTGTATTCTCTGTCTAAGGAATGACATGAGGGTGAGTGAATGATGACAGATGTAGGGTCACACAATCCTTTCATTGTTTTATCAGCATTCATATTCGTATGCTTCCAGATGCTGGCGTTTGTGTTTTCAAGTTCTCCATCACGAGGGACACAGAGTGTTGTCGGGTGGCCACCCGCTCATTCCTCATCACTCTGGGCTGTTTCAGTATCATCATGCGCTTCAGCACCCAGTCAGGTCAGTTATCTGCATTATCTAGACCTCTCATCACTCTATACCTCAAAAAAGTCTGATTTCTGCCTGATCGATCTTCCAAAAGGTACGGAATGTTTTGATCTCATTCGACAGTAATGCCCTTCAGCAGAAGCCATGTCAAACGCTCATCGAGACATGCAGTTGTTGCTTTTCAGTTTAATTTGGTTAATATTTTTCTAGTAATACTAATCCAAGATCAAAGTATGGAATATTTCACTCTTTTTCCTCTGAGAAGCATTAAGTTTTTCCAGCACATCTGTTGTACATCTGTATTTAACGGCTCAGGGAGATTTTGGATTCATCTACTGGTAACTGAATCAAACATGATAGAAAAAATCACTAATGGCAAACCCTGTGGAGACACGCTCAACATCACACTGTTTACACAGAAGAAATGACCTAATAGCTCTAAAAGTGTCCATGTTATTAAATATCTAATATTTAGAATGTTTCAATGTAACAAATGTATTTCAACTCGTGTTCTGTTTACATTCGGCAGTGCCACTGCTAAATACTGTTGATACACTGATACTGACAATAACAACTGTTGGTTTCTAGATATACATCTCCATTTTTAACATTTCAAGTTAAATCAGCATTAATATATGTTTTGATCCAACATGTAGTATATTTATAAATTAACATTAACCTTGATTAAACCTGTAAAGCAAGCCGGACAAAAGAAATGATATAAATTGTCTTTTTGAATTTAAACAGTTTATTGAATCTTTAGACAAAATGTACATGTTTTTTGTGGATGCATCAGACTTTTATGGCTCAGACTCAGAGTATGATATAGTGTGAATATGGAGCTCATACTCAAGGAAAAAAAACTATTTTAGTTTTATTAAAGAGGCCCAAACTAAGCAAACATATGGGGCAAATGCTGATTTTTATATGGCAAAAAGTAAAACTAAATTCTGCTTGTAATTAAAATCAATGAGAGTATAGCAGCCTACGAACATAAAATGATATTATTTCAATCGTCACTCTATATCTCTCAATAATGTCTTAGTAAGATGATGTGTAAATGCTTCATTTTATGATTAGGCCATAATATATAATGCAATGCAGTGCAATACAGTGATGATTGAGAGATGAACAAATAAACATCCCTCAAAAGCCTGATGGATAATATTTGATTATTTTAACTCATATTTGAACAGTAAATGTTCATACTGAAATATTACTAACAATATAAAAGTTATTCTCATGTTTCCTTTGTAAATTATTATTATTATTATTAAATATGATACAGTGGGCTTTATGACCATCCTCCATTACTGTGTATTGTCCTTGTATTGTTGATTTCTGCGCAGAGTTTGAGATCTTCCACAGAATGCTGTGCTCATGGCACGAGCTCAGGAGACCTCAGTCTGTGTTTCAGCAGAGGACAGACGATTCTTCTGCACTGCAGTACTTCCAGGTAAAGCGGAGAATTACCTCAGTTCCTGTGTGATGTATTATTAACCTCTGTAAGAAATGTGAGACATTTGTAGTTTCCTCTCAGTTCTATGGCTGTCTGTCCCAGCAGCAGAACATGCTTCAGGACTATCTCAGGACTGCAACCTACCAAAAAGCCATTTTGCTCAATGATGTTGACTTCAGAGATAAAGTATGTGTTTTTATATTTTACCTGGCTAGTTTATTTTGATATACCTGATAACATTACATTATCAAACACTGCAAACTCTATCCTGCTAGTTTTTAAGGGTGTACTCAATTTTTTATTTTTTATGTCTTGTCTGCCAATAGTGGTCTTATACTAACACCTGTCACTAGGGGTGGATGATATTACCAAAATTTCACAATATGAATAATTTTATTTTATGGTAGCAACATGTATATCACAATATAATTGTTATTTATTTGTGTATTTTACAATTGCTATACGACACATTTCTCAATACTTGGGTAATTTTTTTTCTCCTTGCCAATAGCAGTAAATTTCACATGCAGAATGAACTAAAACTACTAAAACACTTTATAGATGTTTTAAAATCAAGTCTTTTGTGACCGTGGACCACAAAACCTGTCATAAGGGTCAGTTTTTTGAAATTGAGATTTATATATCATCTGAAAGCTGAATAAATAAGCTATTAATAAACTATTTGGAAATCTGAGGGTGCAAAAAATCTAAATATTGAGAAAATTAAAGTTGTCTACATGAAGCTCTTAGCAATGCAAATTACTAATCAAAAATTAAGTTTTTGATATATTTATGTTAGAAAATTTACTAAATATTTTCATGGAACATGATCTTTACTTAACATCCTAATGATTTTTGGCATAAAAGAAAAATGGATAATTTTGACCCATACAGTGTATTGTTGTTTGTTGTTACAAATATACCCCAGAAACTTAAGACTGCTTTTGTGCTCCAGGGTCACATTTTTCTGTTACACTACAAAAGTAAAAAGCCTAGATTAAAGGCTTTGTCGAATAAATAAATGTAAAAAAGTTACTGAGTGCACCTTTAATATTTTTAGAAATGAAAGCTCCAGCTTATATAAATATATAATAACTGGTGTGTGTTTATTGTTTGTTTTCTTAATTTTCTTAACTTTCTTCTTATGGTATTTCATGTGTTTGTAGGTGGTTCTTGATGTGGGCTGTGGAACAGGGATATTGTCCTTCTTTGCCGTCCAGGCCGGGGCTAAGAAAGTGTATGCGGTGGAGGGCAGTTCTGTGGCCAGATATGCAGAAGTACACACAATTCTATTCATGACTCATATACTCACCCTTGTCAGTTCAAACACATATGAGTTTCTTGCTGGAACACAAAAGCTGCAGAATCTTTTCCATGCAATGTGTTAGAAGTATTATAAAGAATAATCTGTGTGGCTCATGCACTATAATAGTGCACGTCTTCTGAAGTCATACGATGTCTTTGTGTGTGGAACAGACTGAAATGTAATTCTTGTTTACTACTGTGGCTCTCAGATCTTATTTTCACTTCTGCATATTCACATGAGAGCCATTCGGCAGCATTGATGTGTGACAGATCGTCATGCAAATTTGAATAAACACAAATTAAAGTTAAATCTGAGTGTTTTCCGAGAATAAAGGTTTGGGTTTGGCTTAAATTGGTCTGTTCCTCACACAGTGTTGTTGTAAGCCTTTAGACAAGTTGGATCACACACAGACTACTTTTATGATTTCTTCATGTCTTTTTTTACCGCATTTTTTTCCCATACACTTTATTGTAAGAAAAAGAGTTGAATGAACATTTAGCAGAATGTCTCCTTTTTTGTTTTATGGAAGAATCAAAATCATATGGCTTGGATTGACATGGGGGGAATAAAGACCAGCTTCTATTTTTGGGTGAATTAACTAATTTATCATAATATTGGGAAATCTGATCATCAGAAAATTGCCAGTACCTTTACATTTTTATATGGATTTTTTTGTAGCAATTAAAGGAACAGTTCACCCAACATTTTGCTTAAGATTTATGCACCTGCAGACCATCCAAGATGTAGATGAATTTGTTCAGATCTGGAGAAATGTAGCATTGCATCACTTGCTCACCAGTGGATGCTCTGCAGTGAATGGGTGCCGTCAGAATGAGAGTCCAAACAGCTGATAAAAACATCACAATAATCCACAAGTAATCCACAGCACTCCAGTCCATCAGTTAATGTCTCAAGAAGTGAAAAGCGAAAACAAACCTATTATTAAGACATTTTTAACTGTCATTTTATACCAAAATATGAGTCCAAAATCCATAATAATGCTTCCTCCCGTGAAAAAGGCCATGCCCAAAATCTACCTGTTTGTTGCTGTTTTCACTTGTAAGTGGTGTTTGATCTGTGCAGATGTCTCTCCTGATTCAGACCAGACCACTTTTTTCAATGGAGAAAGCAATATCATGAATAAAGGACTTGAATTTTAGCCAAAAGCAACAACTTTTTAAAAATTAAAAAATTAAATAAATAATCTCTTTATAAAACACACATCTTTTCACATCACAAGACATTAACTGATGGACTGGAGTGCTGTGGATTATTGTGATGTTTTTATCAGTGTTTGGACTCTCATTCTGATGGCACCCATTCACTGCAGAGCATCCATTGGTGAGACAGTGATGTAATGCTACATTTCTCCAGATCTGATGAAGAAACAAACTCCATCTTGGATGATCAGAGGGTGAGGACAATTCTTCTTAGCAAGTTTTCGTGGGTGAACTATTCCTGTTAAATAAATCACAGATTTCCATGGGTAAATCTATTACAAAGAGCTTCCAGTGCACAGTGAGGACATACGTGTTTTTTGGCCAGCTGTTGGATGTGCTTGAATGATAAATCACTTATCACTATCTGTGCTGTCACACCCATTTGGCCTGAAGTTCAGGGCTATGGGTTTTGTGGAAAAATACCCAGGCCGAGACAACTTTTCTGGAACACTTTCACAGGGCAACACCTTCAAGAGTCCTTCAGAAGGATCTTTCCTGCGTGTCTGGAATGCATGACATTCTGGCTGCTAAATGACTTGAAGACAGATTTGGCCGGAAACTTGCGTAGTGGGCAAGGACACGTGTTTTCATGGATAAAGACTGCTTTCTTAACAGCGCTAATAGCGCTCTTTTTCTCATTTAGTGGAAAGCTCTTGTTACTCTTGTAGTATTTTGTAGACTACTTCCACATGTGTTTGAGTTTCTATTGCCACATCAGATTTGTACAACTAAAGTTCCACATATAACACACAAAACCTTTAAGTGATTTCCTTTGTTTAGAAAAGAGATTACAAATGAATTTTTTGTGTAAGTTTGCAAGGGTGATAATCAGACCCGTATTTTTAAACTCTTCCTCAGTGCTTGTAAGGAATTTTTTCATTTAAAGTTTAAAGTTAATGCTGCCTATTTTAAAATGGCAAAATTAAAATTGTGTAATTACAAATATATTTAAAAACATGGCAGTTTTTTAAAAATAGAAATGATTACATTAAAGTTTATTTTAGTTTACTTAGACTTTAGACTTTAAAAATATTTTAAATTTATTTATGAAAGAACATAAAATCATATATGACTTAAATATGTAAAAAAAAGTTCCCATTACTGCATTTTAAAAAGTATAATACATTTTCATTTAATTGCAATTAAGATGTACCTAAGTGCTCGAAAACATTATATTTAGTTCACACACTTTTATTCTTTTAAAGTATATTCTTTCAATAGTAAGTTCTCTAAAAATAAATAAATAAATCACGAGTATGCTAATTTTTTTGTTAGGCACTTAATTACTTTTTTTGTAAGCCATTTAAGTTGTCTTTTTATAGTCACTGCTTTTGTAGGCTGATTTGTAGACTGGCTTTGTGTTACTGACACAATTCCTGTAATCTTAAATGGCTTCTAATATTAAGTTTTGTTTTAACTAAGTTTACAATATAACTTTACACAGTTCATAGTGATGCACTGGTCTCATTAGCATATAATCTTGTGGTTCTACATAAAAAAAGAAGAAGTGTTTTTTGATGTTTATTCTGGTGCAAGATATTGCCCCATAGTATTCCATTATAAATGCATCAGTGTGAAAGAGATGCTGTTGATAAAGCTTAAGTTGTTTTGTCATTCTTGTCTCTTCAGATTCTAGTGAAAAGCAATAACTTGTCCAACAAAATCACAGTTTTGTCAGGAAAGATTGAGGAAGTTTGCTGCCCAGAGAAGGTGGATGTGATCATCTCAGAGCCCATTGGCTACATGCTCCTCAACGAGAGGATGTTAGAGAGCTATCTGCATGCCAAAAAATGGTTAAAACCCAAAGGTCTGTCAATCATCACATTTCCCTGTACACATATATGTTGTGTTCAAATGTTATGGGTTATTAGTTAGAGTACTTCTTCAGGTTTTCTATCACTGTCCAGGCATGATGTTCCCGACTCAGAGTGACATTCATCTGGCTCCTTTCACTGATGAGCAACTCTACATGGAGCATCACGCTCGCTCCCACTTCTGGTAAGAGCAACTCCTGCCTTTTATACTGTAGCAGTTCTCCAACCTGCAATTTTCATTCACAGAAAGAACATCTGGCATCTGGGAAATATAACATCTGCTTTTTAAGTTTTTTTTGCCTATGCATGGTTTGAAGAGAACTAACAGTGCCATATAGAATTGCCATCGAATAAAGATTTTTCTACGTCATTCATTTAATCCATTAGTGAACTAATTGTACATTTATATTAATGTAATAATTTAAACATGTACTAATGGATAAACTAAACCATAATGAGCCTTTTAATATATAGCCTATTCTGCACTCAAGTGCTCACATAAAGCTTGCCGCAAAGCACAGACAAAAGTAATGACTATGAATGTGCGTTGGAAAAAACAGTAAGATGTTTGAATTATTTATTAATAAAATAGTGTTGCAAAAAATGAAAACTTGGCCATCAGTTACTCACCTTTTTTTATGTCTTCCATGTAGGGCTGCAAAACGATTAGTCGCGATTAATCAATTCAAAATAGAAGTTTGTTTACATACTATCTGTGCGTATACTGTTTATATTTATTATGTATATATAAATACACACACACACACGTATATATTAAGGAACAATATGTTAATATGATTAATCGCAATTAATCGCATCCAAAATAAAAGCTTTTGTTTACATAATATATGTGTATATTTATATGTATTTAGATGTATTTACATGTCTATATTTATATTCATATAATTTATATTATAAATAAATATATTTAATATATAAAAGTAACATATTTCTGAAATATATACATGTATGTGTGCGTATTTATATATACATAATAAATATACACAGAAAACATACATATATTATGTAAACAAAAACTTTTATTTTGGATGCGATTAATCACGATTAATCGTTTGACACAACTAATTTATATATAATATAAATTATATACAAGTGTTTACATAAAGACATTAAATATGTATAAATATTTATAAAAATGTATACATAGATGTGTGTGTATTTATATATACAGTGCCTATAAAAAGTATTCATACCCCTTCATTTTTTTTCCCCATTTTACGTTGCAGCCTTAAAAAAAAAACTGCTCTGAATTACTTTTTTCCCACATCAGTCTACACTCCATACACTGTACTGACAAAGCAAAAACAGAATTGTCACAAAAAAACTGAAATGAGTACATTGCATAAGTATCCATACCCTTAACTCAGTACATAGCTGAAGCACCTTTACAGTCTCAAGTCTGATGAGACAAGCTTTGCTCATCAGCATTTGGCAATTATCTGTCATTCTTCTCCTCGCCTGTTCACCTCTCAAGCTCTGCCAGGTTGGATAGGGGCAGATGCACATTTTCAGGTTTCTCCAGAAACATTTGATTAGGTTCAAGCTCAGAGTTGTTTATAAGTAGGGTGACCATATGCGCCGTTCATACGGGACACGTCCCGGCCAGGATTTTAATATTGCCTACAACATCCAAAGCAGTTTGACTAATTACATGCAGGTATTATATATAATCGACCAATCGTGGGGCTGCGCGTGAGAAGATGAGATCTACAGGGAACAATCAAAGTGATGCAAATATGCGCACGTGTTTGTTCATTAGTTTGACTTGAAGCGTCGCTGCTAAAAAAAAAAAAAAGGCAGCAAAGTAGGTGCGAAAGCGATCCGAAAGCATAAGGAGCCGTCTGCTCTCTAGCTCTCATGAATGTCGCACAACGATCGACCTGCAAACAGCCAAAACCTGGATATTTTTTTGGCAATATTAAAATCCTGGCCGGGATGTGTCCCGTATGAACGGCGCATATGGTCACCCTATTTATAAGCTACTCTTGCTGTGTGTTTAGGGTCATTGTCCTGTTGGAAGATGAACCTTCTGCCAAATCTGAGGTTCTGAATGCTCTGGACTTGGTTTTCATTAAGGCTGTCTCTATATTTTGCTGCACTGAGCTTTCCTTCTACTCTGATGAGTCCCTAAGTCCCTGTCCCACAGCATGAGGCAGCTACCAGCACACTTTACTTTTGGGATGGTACTCTGCAGGTGAAGAGCAGAGCTGGTTTTTCTTCAAACATGATGCTTAGAATTGAGGTTCATCAGACCAGAGAATCTTGTTTTTTCAGAGTCTAAGGATCCTTTAGGTGCTTTTTTGCAAATTCCAAGTGTGTCTTCATGTCTTCACTGAAGAGAGGATTGAGTTTGGCCACACCGCCATAAAGACCAGATCGATGGAGTGTTGCAGTGATGTTTGCCCTTCTGTAGGTTTCTCCTATCTCCACATATGATCATGGAGCTCAACTAGAGTGACCATCAGGTTCTTGGTCACCACACTAACCAAAGCCCTTCTCCATCAGTTGCACAGTTTGGCCAGGAGGCCAAACTTCTTTCATTAAGGGTAACGAAGACTACATGTTTTCTGTGAACCTTCAATGCAGCAGAATTTTTTCTGAACTCTTCTACAGATGTGTGGCTTGACGTAAACCTGTTTCTGAGCTCTACAGGCAGTTCTTTTGACCTCAGTGCTTGGTTTTTGCTCTGATATGCATTATTAGCTGTTAGACCTTTTATTAAGACGTATGTGCCATCCCAAATCATGCCCATTGAGTTGAATTTGCCGCAGGTTAACTTCTCTTGAAGTGTAACATCTACAAGCAAAATGAACACTCCTGAGCTAAATTTCAAGTGTCCCAGATAAGGGTATGATCACTTATGCAATGGAATCATTAAAGTTTTTTATTTTTAATAAATTTGCAAAGATGTTAAAAACCTGTTTTTGCTTTGCCATTATGGTGTATGGAGTGTAGATTGATGTTGAAAAAAAGTAATTTAAAGCAGTTTAACATAAGGCAGCAACATAGCAAAATGTGGAAAAATGAAGGGGTATGAATACTTTTTATAGGCACTGTACATAATAAATATACACAGCACACACACATATAGTATGTAAACATAAACTTTTATTTATAATCGATTAATCACGACTAATCATTTTACAGCCCTACTTCCATGCAATTACAATATATGTGGACGATGAAAATAAATAGAAATGATTCATATGGCTCATGCACTAAATGCGATATTGAGAGTGAATCCCACATTAATATGCGGATGTCATTTCTGACACTTTGCAACATGGCCGTTGTTCCTCTTATCAGCTTATAAAATTAATCTTTTGTTCAAATTCGAATGGATTATACAGTATATAGAGCGCTCCCTTTATAATCACTAAAAGCTGTCACTCCACTTCATCACGATCTCACAAAGTTCCATTATAACTGATAAAGCTCTCTAAACTGCACAGTTTGCATCATATCTACACAATGAGAGGATTCGCACGAGTGCACAGAACTCAACATTCAACAAAAACTTTGAGTGGATTTTGACTTAAAAGCTTCTGGCCATTGCATTCAAGAAGTCAACAGATATGTCTGTGTTTCGCTGCATTGTTCAACATTGCAAAAACACGTTGTAAATAGAAACCTTTGACACTCTCCAGAAAGCAAACACAAATACGCATTAGAGCGTTTGACAAAAGTTACTCAAAGTAGCATATCTGCTGATATCTGTGAATCAGAGTCAAGGCAGATGCTTACTGCACACTGAAAAGAGGCCTCAATTACTATTTACGATCGCAACTGATAGATTCTTCTGCACTACTGTTCAAAAGTTTGGGGTCAGTATGTTTTTTAATGGAAATGAATGTTTATTCAGCAAAGATGTTCCTGGTCAAAAGTGACAGTAAAGACATTTCTATTCATCAAATTATTCTGAAAAGGTATTACATTTACACAAAAATATGAAGCAGAACAACAACACTACAACATCACGTGACACTGAAGACTGGAGTAACAATGCTGAAAATTCAGCTTTGTATAACAGGAATAAATTACATTTTACAATACATTCACATAGAAAACAGTTATTTTAAATTGTAACAATATTAAATAATATTACTGTTCTTACTGTATTCTTGATCAAATATATGCAGCCTTGGTGAGCAGTAGAGACTTCTTTCAAAAACATAATAATCTTGTAATCTTGTTGCCCCAAACTTTTGAACAGTGGTATACATTAGAAAAGAGCAAAAGCTTGATAAAATGCCAAAAGTGGCTAAAGGAGGATTAGTGGTGGGGCTTAGCAAAAAGCCTAAAATTTTATAACAAATAACCATGTTCATACAACTAAAAAAAAAAACATGATCTAATATTTACATACAGCATATACTGTACATTTACACATAGCATATAACTCTTTTGGTTTTACAGCTTCACAATAAACTAGATTTTACTGAATAATTAATTTGTTTCATAATTTTAAATGTTTTTAACAAAAGTATGAACTACACCTCTATGTTAGGCCTTCCCAAAAACTGGATCATCTACAAAATAAAACTTAAATAAAATAAAAATCTACGGGAATGGGTGTTTTTCCACTAATGGAACACATTTCTTTAATAATACACATGAACATGCTCAATGCATCACACTGAATGTTTACAGCCTTATCCATGATGGTTTATTTTACAATGGCCCACAGGGGTTGTGGTTTGCTAGCATGGAAAGACAGTAATGGTCCCACCGCCCACATGCCTGCACTGTACTTGCACCGTGCCGTGACCAAACTGAAGCCAAGCAGCTTCCCGCTTCTGTAAAACGCTGCGCTTCACTGGTAAACTCAAACGATTGAGGAGTTTATGATACCTTGTTCTACCCTACTAAACAACAAACAAATGAAAACATCACTATAACTACAAACACAGAAAATCATATAATGTTACCTGGTGTCATGTCAAGTTGAACTCCCAATATTTGTGTTAGAACAGAAAAGGCTCGTGCTTTGCAGTGGGTACATGATGAAATGTTCATCTGTAGAGCTTTGTAACTTTTGCAACTTTTGGCTTAAGTTGGAAAGAGTTTCTGGGAATGACATTAAGGTTTGGCTGGTTATACCAGAACTACACCAATATGTGGGGAAAAAAGATTATGTCTTGATAGCCATTGTATAATATATGGATAGTTGTAGTTTATTTGCATTTAACATTGTTCTTTCCTCCTGTCGAAACCCACTGGTTTCCACAGATAAAACCACTCCTCTAAAACAAGGGTGCTCAGCAAACTTCCAAAAGGGACTCAAGATTTAGAAATAAGACAAGACAAACATTTAAATGAGCTAGAACAACTAAAATATATATTTCTTATTTTAATTAACCCCTCAACAACTGTTTTTCATCTTTGAAGAACCAGGGTTCCTGCAGTCAAGTTCATAGCAGTTGCACTGAAATCTACACCAAAATATGTGGGCCATGATTGCCTGACAGAGGTGGTCTTAGCCCTGATGTGGAGAGAAAGTACTGCAACCCAACAGATCAATGAATCAAGCAGTATCAATTTATAATGGGAAATGTGTTACGTAAAACATAGAAGTGACAGATTCTGTGGGTGAGCACATTAATTATCGCAGTTGAAAACCACGACAGCTATAAAAATGCAAGAAGAATGCAATATTTTAACAATTAAAGTCACTGTTTCAGACCAAAGCAAACAATCTACAAGTCTGAAAACACTATTAATGTACAGAAATGAATTTGAATAATATTAAACACCAGTAAACAAATACTTCAAAAAGCCAATAACTTTAATTCTACACACACTTACTACTAATGGTGTGAACTTGAGTGGGCTTCATTCTTCTGCTGTGGATGAGTTCTTCAAACAGCCAATAGTTGTGAGTCTACATACACTGACTACTACAACATGTACAGCATCCATGAATCTGGTTCTCTGATTGCATCATAATGTTGTCAGAGAAGGTCTTCATGTCTTTGTGTTTCAGGACACATTCGATATGCAGGTTCTCATGGCCAGGTCTGTGAAATACACAATCAACTTTCTGGAGGCAAAAGAAGAAGATTTACACCGGTAATGACAGTTCAAGAATATAGCAGCATGCAGAAATTACAAGCTCAAGTACACCAGTAGCATGCACACTTTTAGGAAAAGTCTATTAAGACATTCACCATTTTAATTTTCAGTAACATATATGTCAGTGCACATCACTGTAAATGTTTTTTTGTATTCTAAGCAGTGCCAAAAATAAGTGCACCTTTGTCAGTATCTAAAACTGCCAAAATACCCTGTGTTTTTAGCAACTTTTCTAGTAAATATGTTAAGATATTTCTGGAGAGTGCTGGTTGATTTCAGGTTAGAAAACTTATGGAATGACTGTTACTAAACTGGTCTTGTACTCTCAGGGAATTGTTACAATGCAAGTATACAGCCTCCCCGTTTGGAATCTTTACTATCAAAATGTTTGAATTTAAAATATATCAACTTTAATGTACGTGTTAACAGGTGAAGAGATGTTTCAGAAATCTTGTAATATTTTTTGACCAGTGTGATCTTAAGATGATTTGTGCCCAATTTAGGTATAATCTGTTACAAAGCCTGTAGGATGCATTAGAGCAGTGTCTTAATATCTGTAGTGGATGTATGTAATTCACAGGTTGGAGATTCCTTTTGTCTTCAAACTGCTGCAGTCAGGGCTGATTCATGGACTTGCTTTTTGGTTTGATGTGGCCTTTGTTGGCTCAAGGTGAGAATCACAATTATGAAAGGAAAGGTGCATGAAGTCAGCATGCTTGAAAGTATTAATGTTTTTTGTACAGGATGACAGTATGGCTGTCCACTGCTCCAAATGAGCCTTTGACGCACTGGTATCAGGTACGCTGTCTTCTACAGACCCCTCTGTTTGCCAAAATGGGACAGACATTATCTGGACGGGTTCACCTAATAGCCAACAAGAGGTACGACTAACTTGGTTCATGCATATGATGAAGGGTGCATAACATTTCTGGGTTTAGAACACAGAAGTAAAATGTAGCAGGGTAAACTACTGGAGATGTTCATGGGAAACCATAACAAATATGTTTTTTGCATTCCATTTTGCTTCAAAAGAATTTCAAGTATCTTAATATCAACTTATTTCTTGTACTCAAGCTGCCAAACAACACACAGACTGGTCTGGAACAGAATTAGGGAAGTTTTAAATAATTCACAAATGTCTTATATTGCAGCTTCTTCAAAGTATCTATCTTTTGAATTAGTTTACAAACTAATTTGAAGCATTAATCAACCTTTAGTCAGGACTATATACAGGTAGTAGTGTGCAA
This sequence comes from Cyprinus carpio, assembly GCF_018340385.1. Taxonomy (NCBI): domain Eukaryota; kingdom Metazoa; phylum Chordata; class Actinopteri; order Cypriniformes; family Cyprinidae; genus Cyprinus; species Cyprinus carpio. Next base: position 3,545,215 of record NC_056606.1, on the reverse strand, counting down.
CCTTGCTGCAATAACATTTTGTCTAACTGTAAATGTCTTTTACAGACAAAGCTATGACATTCACATCACTGCTGTGGTTGATCAGTCTGGATTTAAATCTGGGAACTCACTGGATTTGAAAAACCCTTTTTTTCGGTAAGCACCACAGGAAATCCAGTTATAAAAGATTATAAAGCCTAGAGTTGTATTCCACACAGTGTCCCACACAGAGAAAACAAGAAAGGCTATTTTTAGTCAAACCAATTAAATATAAATAGTTTGTTATGAGCGGGTCCAGATGGACTGTGCTTTCTTTTAATTCATCTGCAGTGAATTGGGGGAAAATCTGCAGCATTAGGCAGCACAGTGTAGTAGATACACAAAAGACTAAGCATGTGTGCAATGACAGGCTTTCCAATTCTTCAGTGTATTCTGTGGAAATCCCTGGCCTTCTTTACACCTGACAATGAGTAAGTATGAATAGTTCACCCAAAAATGAAAACTTGCTGAAAATGTACTCACCCTCGCACCATCCCAGATGTAGATGAGTTTGTTTCTTCTTAGAAAAAGCATTACATCACTTGCTCAACAATGGATCCTCTGAATGGTTGCCAATGAATGGGAGTCTAAACATCCACCCACCTATCTATTTTCTGCCGCTTATCCAGGACAGGGATCCCAAGGCCTTCCCATGCCAGCCAAGAGATATAGGCTAATCCCTCCAGTTTATACTGGGTCCCATTGTACCCGAATGTCATACTTTTGGTCATTACCTAGAGCTAATGACCATAGGTCAAATCGAGAGCTTATCTCTCTCTTCACCACGACAGTCCGGTACATCAACATTAGTATTTCTGCTGCCGTCGCACCATTCCTCTATTGATCCACCTGTTGATGCTCCAACCTACCTTCACTTGTGAACAAGATCCCGATGTGCTTGAACTCCTTTACTTGAGAAAGCAACTCACGCCCTACCCAATCCAGTCAATCCACCCTTTTCTGGCTAAGAACCATCGCCTCAGATTTGAAGGTGCTGACTGTCATTCCCGCTGCTTCACATTCAGACACAAATCGCCCAAGTAATTGCTGAAGGTCACAGTCTGATGAAGCCATCAGGACATCATCATCCACAAAAAGCAGGGATGCCTGAGACACCCGAACTGGACAAATACCACCCCTGGCTTCGCCTTGAGATCCCATCCATGAATATCACAAACAGGATCAGTGACAAGGAACAGCCCTTGCACTCATGGCTTTAGCCAGGGTTTGAAAATTAGTGAGGTTTCAAGATTCAAGATTTTTATTTGTCACATACATTGTTATATAGTGAATATTTGACCAGCAGTGAAATGTATTTTGTTCTACAGATCTGTGTACTAGATAAAAATGATAACGTTTCTAATAAATAATATAACATTTCTAATATATAATATCGTGATGTTTTTTGTGTTTGCCATAACAAATGTGGGGTCCTGTCAGAAATAACCTGTTCTTGGCTCTTTTGATTACTGGCAGTTTAATTGTTGATATTGCTATAAAAAATAAACCAAAATTATTTTAAATATTTTGCAAATAAGATAGGGATATCACTGACTAAACTGCAACTTCCCACTTTATTAACTTTCTGAAGTGTCAAATTAAGTGGAAAATACAAGTCCATAAACGCCTATAATAGCAGGATCTGGCAACACAGCGGAGGCTGCGCCCTCAAGCCTCGTTTACTCCACCAGCATCTCGCAGTGATCATTTTCATACCACGGACACTTAACATGCAAACTGTCTAAACTGAATTTTACATCCAGACACTCATATGAGGAGTTTTAATCTGCAAACTAGTCATTCAGAGAACAAATGTTTATTTTTGAACATAAAAAAAAATTAAACCTTGGCTGGCTACGGGCCTGCTTGCACTGTCCAGCACTCACTGGGAACAAGCTTGACTGTGCTGAGAACATGAACACAGCTTTTACACTAGTTGTGTAGAGATTGGATATCATGCATTAGTGACCCTGGCACCCCATATTACCGGAGTGTCCCCTAAAAGTGATCCTAGGGAACATGGACATAAACCTTCTCCAAATCCACAGAACACATATAGATTGGATAAACAGACTCCCCATGCCCCCTCCAGGGATTCTTGCCAAGGTAAAAAGCTGGTCCACTGGTCTGAGACAACCGGTCACATTCCCCTTTCCAGCACTATGACACAGGCTTTCCCTTGCAGGCTGAAGAGTGTGATCCCTCTATAACTGGAACACCCCCTGTAGTCCCCTTCTTTAAAAACTGAACCCACCACACCTGTCTGCTAATCACCAGGCACCGATTCCCATGCAATGCTGAACAGGTGTGTCAATCAAGAGAGTCCAAACAGCTGATAAAAACATCACAATAATCCACACCACTCCAGTCCATCAGTTAACATCTTGTCATTTTTTAAAATCTATGTCTTTAATAATTATTTATATTATTTTAAAGAATAATTAACAAATGGTTCACTTACCAAGATGTATTCAGTAAGGACACGTAAATTACAGGAAGGTAATTAACCAAGTAATTTTAGTTATTTTATGGTGGATTTCAGCATGATTTAACAAGTTGAAAAGCTGTGCTGAATATTAAAGTATGATCTATCTCTGTCTTTTACAGGTATGCCTAAATCATCGTTCTCATCATTTATCCGCTCAGCTTAAATGAAGACTGCAGGTCTATCACTCAGCATTGCAGATACAATCTATGAAGGTTCTGTGTGCATGTGATATAGCGATTTATGATATTTGTTAATAAAAGCAAGGTGACTGAATGAAACTGTTTTGTTTTCATAGCTATAATCTTTCATTAATTTGTTTTACTTTAAATTGTTGGTTCACCCAAAACCTTAATTTAGGCTTTAAATCACATATAACATCAACGCACATACATAAAGCACCTCAAATATGGTCAACGGAAGCTCAACCATACTTGCTTGAAGTGCAAGAACAAACCATATGAGATATGAGAACGCATGATACACGTCAGAACAAACCTCATTTGTTCTTGTGTATCAAGCAAGCACGTTTGAACTGTCATTTATCATGTTTGTTAAGCTTTATGTGTGTTATCCTGACATCTGTTGATTGTATGAACACGTCTAATCCAAATATGCTGATTATGGAAATGTGTGTAAATGTGTTTAACAAATAAAAAAAGGTGAAAAATAACTACTTTCTATACATGGTAGTTACCTCTAAATCCTGTAGGATTACAAAGAACATGTCCATAAACACTTTCAATTGAAAAACTGGGATTAAGTCAAATAATTTAGGAGAAAATTTGCGTAATATAATTCATTTTGGGTAAATCTAACAGGCCTGATAGTTTTTGTAACTATTCGTCTATTCCTGTGCTTTTTTCCTGTGGTGTGCCTCAGGGTTTTATTTTAAGTCCTATTTTTATTCTCATTGCATGTTGTATGAAAGAAAAAAAAAATCAGTCTTGTCTTCAGTCTTTTTAGTGGTGATTCTTCTGGGGGATTCTGAGGTCCTCCAGAAATACACACACACACACAAAAGCATTGTGTAAAAAAAGCATTGTCAGAATAGTCCATCTGTCATCAGTGATTCAACTGTAATGTTATGAAGCAACCACTGATGGCAGATGGAGTATTCTGATGATGCTTTTCATGCTTTCCTGGACCTTGACACTGTTATATATTTGGTAGTCTATGGGACAGTCACAAGCCTCCCAGTTTTCATCCAAAATATCTTAAATTGTGTTCTGAAGACGAACAAAGTTTTTATGGGTCTGGAACGACATGGGGGTAAGTGAATAATGACAACATTTTCATTTTGGGGTGAAGTATCCCTTTAAACTTCACACCTGTTCTCTTTCTTTGTTCTACTTTGTAAGATCTCAATTGACAAATTGACCTTTGTAAGTCATTGGTCCAAATGTAATCACTGATCTTGTCCAGATCTCAAGAGCAGGATGAAAATCCAGCTGGTGGCCCAACTGGTCCTCGGGTGCTCTTTTTTTCTAAATTAAACTCTTGAGGGAGGGCTTGAAGCAGCATTAGGTTCATGTCATGGCTGTCACAGAGCTTCCGGTCATTTAAATTATACTATTTTCTTTTTCTGGGATGACCATCATGCAATGGTCAGGCTCCTCCTGCCAGTCCAGAAGCTGGATGATCTCTGGAACCCTGGGGCATTGATTTTCTCAAATTAACAGAGCGACCTCCAGTGGAACGGGATTGGGATAACCGTCCTAGAAGAAAGATGGATAAAGGACCAAACTGTTGACAAGGATAGATTGTCTGTTGAAAAATAATTTATAGACTGTGATTAATGTTAATATGAGATTTGGAAAACAGTGACTAAGAGCAAGAGCAGAAACAGAGAGAACAAAGACTTCTTATGATGCTGACAGATTTTGTGTTCCTGCTGGAGCTGAATTTTCCTGCCACCTGATCATCAAAACAAATTGATTACTTGTGTAAGATTTACAATTCATTTGTGTGCAGAATTCATCTATATTCAATCATTAACTGTGAACATACATGTTCAGTGTTCATACATGTAATCAAAAATCTAAGCATGTTTTAACAAGTCTGACAGGTTAAATGCTCTAAACAGTTCATATATATAACCAAAAACCACAAAACCAGTAATATAAATAAGCTTTCCATTGATGCATAGTTTGTTAGATTAGGAATAATATTTGGCTGAAATACAACTATTTGAAAATCTGGAATCTGAGGAAGCAAAAAATTCAAAATGATTGAGAAAATCGCCTTTAAAGTTGTCCAAATTAAGTTCTTAGTGATGCATATTACTAATAAAAAAATAAATTTTGATATATTAACGGTAAAACATTTTCAAAATAAAACCATAGAACAAAACCTTAGCTGCTTCATCACAAGATTTTTGGCAAAAAAAAAAAAAATCAATCATACCCACAAATAATATTTATTGCTATCTATACAAACAAATATACCCGTGCTACTTATGACTGTTTTTGTGCTCCAGGGTCACAGGATACACTACGATGTTTGTAAATGAGAGCGTGAAACAAGTATAATACTAAAAATTATTAGCTAAAACTGGTTCCTGAAGGCCATCTTTCAAACAGGTCGCTGCATAAACGGTCCCAAAGCCTCCTCTACCCCACCTGAATGCAGAGTTCAATATCAAGCAGTAACCTAAAAATGAGATAAATAAGAAGAATTAACAAAAAAAAACAAACAAAGCAACAAAAAAAAAAATCATGTTACACTAATTGAGCTTTAGTGGTCATAAAAAAATTCAGTGTAAATTATACAGTTTCACCTTAAATTTAAAATCGTATTGAATGTTAAAAATATTTTTATATTATTTAACAACTACCATTAAACAAAGTGCATATTAAACACAGTTTAAAGCATAAACCATGCGTGTGTTTACCAATAATTTTTGTCTTCTTATCCTGCAGCTGGCTGGACTGAGATGAAACTCTGTCCTTTGTCTGACAGACTGCAGCTATAGGGACATCAACATTACAGTCGGGATCAGCACAGCATTCAAACCGTAGGGGCTTCATCACCAGCTTCATCCTCACCGTCCGGATCGGCACAGAATCTGGTCATTAAAACACCAAAGGGTATTTAGAAGTGTTATAATCGAGTTTCTGTGACCTAATCATCATATTGTCATTTGTTGAAGATCATACAAAATTATGCATATTGTCATATGTAGGCCTACATTAATAACAGTATTGTCATAGAAGTACTGTATTGCTGTTTTCACTGTCAAACATAGACTATAGCTTATCTGAATTTGTCCAGATGTATTGACAGACATGTACAGTAAAACAGCTGTAAAACTGTATTAGCAATGATGTAAGAATACATGCAATGTTAATATTAACATATTGTAAGTCATGCACAGGGTATTACAGGTATGAGAAAGGACATAGGGTGAAGTCAGCAAAAATGTCATCAGCTTAAGTGAGACTTATGCTTTTGGTGTTGTGCTCCTCTTTAATAAAAAAAAAAAAAAAAAATATATATATATATACTAGATATTATATAGATATATATATATATATATATATATATATATATATAGATATATAGATATAGATAATAATGGGTGGTCTTGAAATTTCAATTAAATTTGAATATCAACATTTGATTAGTCAAATGTAAATTATATGTGCATGGTTACTACTTAAATGCTGGAAGGTCTGAGGAATACAAGTTAAGTGCCTGTACATAGTTTAAGTCTATTAAAATGGTTAAGATTTAAATTCTAATATAAACCGTATTTCAACCAACAGTATAAATTTGTATTGCATGTGTTCATGTGACCATTTAATTTTATGCAAAGTTTTGCAAGTTTCTTTGTTCTATTTTTTTAATCAAGTTTTGTTACTGTCCCAATTTACCTGAACATGTTAGATAAATTGGGACAGTAGCATTCAGCTAAACTGGGACATCCTATAAATTAAAAGATAATACATTGCTTAACGTGACAAATTGTTTTGTTTTACAAAAATGTCGCAAACTGTAGGCAGAAGACAAGTACACTCATAAAAATAAAGGTGCTTCACGATGCCATAGAAGAACCTTTTTGTCTAAATGGTTCCATAAAGAACCTTTAACTAACATCTGAAGAACCTTTCTGTTTCAGAAAAGGTTCTTTGTGGTGAAAGAAGGTTCTTCAGATGATAAGAGATAGTTCGTTAAAGAACCTTTGACTGAATGGTTCTTTGTGGAACCAAAAATTCTTCTATGGCATCGATGGCACCTTTATTGTAAAGAAAAACAAGAATATAATAAAAATTTGTGAATTTTATGTTTTTTTGTGCATAAAAAGTGCCTGTAAACAAACACATGCCTACTTGATCACCCATATACATACAACATAAACACACATACAGGTGCATCTCAATAAATTAGAATGTCATGGAAAAGTTCATTTATTTCAGTAATTCATCTCAAATTGTGAAACTCGTGTATTAATTAAATTCAGTGCACACAGACTGAAGTAGTTTAAGTCTTTGGTTCTTTTAATTGTGATGATTTTGGCTCACATTTAACAAAAACCCACCAATTCACTATCTATCTATCTATCTATCTATCTATCTATCTATCGCATTTTCTCTCATTTTCCATGTGTTTTCCAGGACTGGAAAAGAGTTATCAATTTTCCAGTTTTCCCGGATGCGTGGGAACCCTGCCTCATTCACAGAAAATACAACAAGTCGTACTGAAACGAAAGTGAGCCTCCAGTCGAAGGATGAAGATGGTGACATTCTACTTTGATACAACAAAAAAAAAAAAAAAAGAAAAAAATAATATTATTTAAAAAAAAGAATTTTATTGACTTCTACACATTTTAATGTACACACACCAAAAATAGTTGTAATGAACACAACAAATGTATATTTAAAATATATATTTTATTTACTTATTTATGTCATATAACATATATATTTATGTTATATTATGGTTGGGGTAAAATGCCCCCCAGTCTGACAAAGCAATTTGCTTTAATCATTTACAGCTAAATCAGAGTACATGCAGTTTTAGCTTAATTTACAAATGGATTACAAAATTATAATAGCCTATTTGAAAAAAATTGTTAGCTGATGCTAACTGGCTAGCTAACTAGCTACTTGATGCTAACTAATTTTTAAATATATAGTCCAAATATTTTGACTCAACCGAGTTAGAATACATTTGATGGAAAAACAAAGGATTTGATGTTGAGAACAGAATAAGTACAGTAATTGCCCCTCACACCCTGGGGGCGGTTTACCCCACTGACTATGTTTGAGAAAAAAATTGTCATTCTGAAAATATAATTAATAACACATACTCCCTATCTACAGGCCCTACTGTTCTCATATCAAATATAACTGTGATGTTCTACAAAACAAGCTTTAAAACCTTTTTTTCTTACTGCTGAAAATGAGATGATTTGTTGTGAAATCATGAAAACTTCTACATCGCTCTGTAAACCAGGTTCCTCAATAGGTGGCCCTACTGAATAATGTTTGTCCCGGGCTAATTTCAAATCAAGTGTCATGAAAAATCAAACGCAGCATCAGAAAGTGACATTAACTTACATCGTGTCTACACCTTAGACTGTATAATAGATTTATTTATATATAGCCTAGGCCTAGGTCAGTGGCCCTGGGCTTGGTATCATTGGAATTCGGCCCCCGGCGAAAACTAATTGAGGAACCCTGGTTTACAGGGGAAAAAATAAAATAATAATAAATAAAAATAAAAAAGGTCTAATATTGGCGTGTATTATGTATTGGCGTGTAAATAAGTTGATGAGATTCAAGAATGAATTATCGCGCACTTTACTGATCGCGAGCGCCTTTAATAAGTGTATCTAAGAGCTTTTAATTAAAGGTTCGTTTAAGCTCTTTGTGTTATAATAGTGTTTCTGTGATCTAATGAGCATATCTAGCTTTATTCGTTGAAGATCATACAAAAACATTGTCATCTGTACATTAATGTCAGTAATAACAGTCAGAGATATTTTAAAGCAGTCTGTATTACCGTTTTCACTGTCAAACAGCACATATCTGAATGTGTCTAGATGTATTGAGAGAAAACAGATGTCAAATTGTATTAGCAATTGTGTGAGACTGCATGCACTGTTTATAACTGTATGAATAACAGATATAGAGTTGTAAAACATAAGTGTGTGTCTGTATACCAACCTAAGCATATATTAGGGGCATAATTGTACCCAGAAGTGGACTGCTTCTGAGAACATCCAGGGACGTCCTCGTTTGACAGGATATAAATGTTATAGTTTTCCTTCATTCATTCATTCATTCAAAGGGTGCAGAAAGTTTTCTGTTAGGGTTAGATTCTAGTATTTGTAATTAGCTTTATAAAAAAAAAAAACAGAAGTCTGTGCAGAGTTCAGTTTATATGAATATGAATATGTATTTGAAGTATATGAATTTAACAAATAAAATAAAGCATTTGTAAAAAGAAACAAACCAGCGGTCTCAATTTGTTTTTAATAAAACTGCAAAACATTCATCAGATTTACAGTACAATCTCAATTACTGAGACAGTACACAGATTGCATAAAAAACCCAACGATGTAGAGCAAGCCTCCAAACTTTTGTGCAGCCATATGCAAAATTGCTCAAAACAGACTTATTAACAGAACAATAGCTGGCTGAGACTGTGATCTGAAAAAAAAAAAAAATTAAAAAAAGATTAAAAAAAAAAAAAAACATTCCCTTTATTGTAGCCTAACCTTCTTTTTTTTTCTCCACACATCGGATCCTGTTTCTTTTGCCCCTTTGTTTCAGAAGTAAGATCTGAAAAGATGTCTAAAACATGTAGTGATGTACTATAAAGACAGGCAGCATTATTATGAAACAAACATAAATCAAGATTTAGTCATAAATTTCTAATTGTACGAATGCCAAATACTAAATCAAATAAACTGCTTAAATAAAAATTCATTTCAAATTCTATCATCATTTTACGAAGTTTCAACATCCGAACTTCATCTGCAGAAATGATGTCATAACGTGAATCAATGAAGATTCCCAGAAAACAAAATGAAATGCAGAGGAGCTGCGATAATCGTAAACGTCTTAAAAATCAAAATAATAATGCCAAATGAATAGCATAAATTAAGAATGACACACGGTGCACTGGAAACAATTAGCTTGCCGCTATTCTTCACTAAAGCATAAATCTCGCATTTCATTTTATGAAGCTAATTTACCATTAAAACTGGAGACATGAAAGGGGAAAGCCCTATTGCACTCTGCAATGCCATGATTACAAATATGTAATAATAGCAACAACATTAAAACACGTGACAGAAAACGAAGAATAAACAGATAAAACAACGCTGTAAACCAGATCGGTTAAGTATATGCACAACTGGTCCTGGAAAGATGGCTTGAGGGGTTGAGAATACTAGTTGGTTTGTGTGTGTTACAGACGGTGGACATCAAACACCCAGTTTGTTGGCTTGTGTCAGCACCACCTTCAGGATGGGCATGAAGGCAGACGTCTCGCTGAAGTTGCTGCTGCTCACGATGTGTGTGTGGATGTTGAGTCCGTCGGTGTAGCAGCGGCACTCGATGCTGCGGGCCATACTGTGCAGACCACCGACTATAGCTGGAGACAGCTGGAGAGGAGAGATTGTGTCGCACTCAAAACATAATATTTAAACACCAGAAGTATTTTAAAGCCTGTGGTTAGGGGTGGGTGATATGGCATAGATATTACCACAATTCTGTCACCTGTCTGCCAATTCTGTCATAGTGTTTTAATTTATGTTAATACAGGTTTGGGATAACATGTGAGTGAGTAAATAATGACAGAAATGTAATTTTAGGGTGAACAATCCCTTTAATGACAGTCGGCAGCATGTTCAGTTCTGTCTAGGGCTGTCAACGTTGCTACGTTGTTCATTCAATACATTGCAGAAAACGAGAGCATCAGTGTGGAGATGATGTTGTTTACGTCAAAACTGAAACCAAGCCGTTCACACAGAACACATATTTATCACATTTTCTAGAGGGACATCTATCACCGTTGCACTCGCGTCTCGGGATGTTTAGAAAGCCATGTGAAATTAATATAAGTTCAACTTTTAAAAAACATGTCAAGGCTTTATGGTGGTTTTTCCCCATCCAACTGTATCTCATGTTTTTAAATGAAAAAAGTAGCCTACTCTTTGTGTTTGGTTTTCGGTCCTTTGTATTAAACTATACATACATGCAGGGTGCTGTTTTTTTTCCTAATTGTTTAAGCAATTTTATTAATTATATATGGTTTATAAACATTATTTTAAACATTATGCACTTTTTTTTCCAAAGATAGTCATGTTATTTTATTACGCTTTGAAGAAACGTGCATTAGTAATATTTTGCGTGATGCGCCCTCTTTTGGCCTCAGGAGACAAGCCAAAACCTTTTTTCCCCCCTAACTGAAATTATGCCTTTTAAATTTGAATATAATTAGAATTTTGATAATATTTTAGAAAATTCGAATGTAGTTTTTCAGTCATTTTGACAGCCCTAGTACGGTCCCTTTAAGAGCTGCACGCATCTAATATACAAGCACAAGTCCGTTTTTCTCTCTTTACTTTCACGTTTACTTTCATTTTAGACAACCAACTAAGTCTATATGCAAACCTTGTGTGTTTTGACAGTATTAGCACAAAAGATAACTTAGTTCAGTAATCAGGTGCTGTTTGACAGGATTATTAGTGCGCACACTTCAGAAAAAGCGCACATCAGAACAACACGTGAATGAAACTTTAAAAGCACATGCAAATAATGTAGTTTTGTGACTGTGACAGTGAAGTGCAGTGTCCTGTGAGAGTAACTCTACCGCTGAATTAACACTGATGTGAATGTATGTGGCGTTGTACAGTATCTTGAGACTGAAGCGCCAGAACTGTAACTGATTGAACGTGTGCTCCACGATCAAAAAATCGTCATATCGCACACCCCTAGTTGTGTTTTAACCACTAGATTACAGTACAGTGAGTGTTCATTCACAGTAAAATACTCACTGTTTGCTCTCTCAGCTTGTCATAGAGATACTCCAGCCTCTTATGAGCATCATCCAGCTTCCTCTTGGTTTGCTGTTAGGATGAAGGGGAAAACTTGTTTACTTGGAATGCTGGGAAATTTGAAACCAGATACAGACAGAAGAACATGCAAACAAACATTTTTTGGTAGTAGTAGTAATAATTAGTATGGGTTGTAACTTGTATGCTGGTCAATATGCTTTTCAGAACGAGTTTGAATAAATACGATTATTTGCTAAAAATGAATCTCAGATGAAATGCATCTTTAGTCAATAGCTAATGTGACATATTTGTAAACAACATCACACATTGTTACATTTACCTCAGGAAAGCCATTCAATGTCCATAGCTTGTATGTTAGTTTAATAAAATATTACTCTAGAGACACATTTTGCTAAATATATGTACTTTATTAAAAAAAAAAATTACATTTAACTTAACCTGATATTTTAATGAATGTACACTTGAATAATTTTATCATGAAAATAAGTTTTTAATAGTTAATATTTAAATGTTTATATTATTATAATGAACTGGAGTAGAAATATTATATCATTAAGAAGTTGATTATTGTATCTTAAAATAAATAGAATTTTAATTTAATAATTCATACTGTTGTAAATTTTAACCTTTATTACAGTAATGTATCAACTGAAAGGATTGCCTGTACTGTTTCTGACAAGTATTGCACTGGATATATATCCAAATGAATCGCTGTAGATGTCAGATCATAATCGAATCAAGAGCTAGTCAATCTGAATTGATTTGTCATGCAGATTGCAATAAAACAAAGATCGACAAACATTATTATTACATTTAGTAGTAAAAATGAAAAAAAAAACAAAAAAAACACCATAAATAAAAGAAAGCAGCATCAAAAAAACACCACAGAAAATATACTGCTCAGAAACTTGGGATCGCCAAGACTTTTTTTTTGCTTTTTTAAAACAATGAATACTTCTATTCAGCAAGGACACTACAAATTTATAAAAAAATAAAATAAAAAAAAACATGTATATCTGATATTTAAAACACTTACTGGTGTGTTTTTAATAAACAGTACTCTCAATAAAGATTCTAAATACAGAGCTGAAGAATTTATTTGGTAAAACCAGGTATCACATCATTATAATATTCAAGGATAAAGCCTTGATCACACCAAGAATGATAACTATAAAGATAACGATATTAGCGTCCACACCAGCGAACGATATCGTCTGTAAGTGCACGCACCTCTGCTGCTTTAAATTCTCCAGCTCATTATAGCAGGATTGCGGATGGATTCGAGACGAGACGATTGGCTGTCAATGTTTTTACTATCATAAATCATCAGCTGGAAAAAAAAAGCTCGTTCTGAAAGTGATTCCAATGATATCGTTTTTTCGTTGAGCTAGCTTTATCGTTTACAGCTGTCTGCCTTTTATCTTATAATACTATTCGTTATTGGATCGCTTGGTGTGAAATGCACATCTATTTTTATTATTTTTTTTGCTTTGTGTTATCTGCTTTCAATACCCAATAATGATATCTCACATTCAAACAAATTATTAATATTTATCTTCCTTAAAAGCGATACCCCAAAAAAGATACCCTACAGTATAAACAAACCATTTCTGAATAATTTTTTTGCTTTGGAAGACCAAGAAATCATGAAACAAGCGATTGCTTTTAATAGTGTCGCTTCAGTGTAAACAAACCGGGTCTGAAGCAGCAGCCAAGCATTTCTGGATCAGTCCCTCAAAAGTGGTCTTCAGAACCAAGTGCTCCTCAGGGATCGGCTTCTTCGTGATCTTCTCAGTCGGTATGGACTGAAGTGGATGAGAAAAGAGTATAATATGGGTAAAACACCAAGTGTACGACCACTAATACGCTTCCGGGTTAGCATTATAGGTTTATTGTACATAAACCAATACCTTTATGACATCTCCAATTGGCGCTCCAGGCGCACCCTCCATGTTGCCCTGAGGCATGCTGGGGTTTCTGCCCGGGGGTCCCAGTGGCTGCTGCTGGATGGGGGTGAAGATGGCTGGGCCCACAGGCTGATCTGGACCCTGCTGTTGTGGTTGAAGGGTCTGCATGGTTTGGCCGGCAGGGACCTGAGGGTCTCCTAGAGGGGCCATGATGGGTGCTGTAATGGGGGCTGGTGGAGTGAAGTGTTCTGGCATCTAGAAACCAAAAGCACAAGATGTTTTTCTGAAAGTCCAATCCACGTAAGTTATGAGCAAGCAGATCTTCAAACTCACCTTCTTCTTTTTGGGAGCTCTGTTGAGTGCAGGAGGATCGTTCCAGCCGTTCTGAGGTCCTGCAGAGGGACAGGAGAGATCATTTCATTTTGGATTTCAATTGGTGGCAATGCATGGTCCAATCTGGGGCTAGTTTAACTCTCAGAATGGAGAGCATAGAGTTAGAATATTATATCATGCTGATTGGTTCTTAATCACAACTATTGCAGGACTCAACAGTTAAAGATTTGTTCTGCATGCACCACTGAACGCAAGAAAACAATCAATTATATTGGACAACTAACAAAATACACCATTTTACAGCCACAGTGACTTTTACCAAACTTACCGTGCAAATGCAGTGCAAAATGACTGCTTATGTCCTTGCATTTATTTACAGCCAATACTTGATTATAATATCATGATCATAAATGAGTGATTAATTCATTTTAGAATTACTTGAGAAAAACAAAAATCACTGTGAAAAATTTTAGTGAATCTTATTTATTAATAATAACCCAAGACGGACAATCACGGTCCTCTGTGTTAGATTGTTATAACTCTCTTTATAAATTCACCTTCCAAAGACCAGGCTGAGTCTTGATTTATTCCTCCTGCAAATACATAAGGTAGCTGACGCATGACATGTCCATCAACTTTTTTAACGCAACAGAGATTTTGGATTAAAACTGAAATAAACTAATGTAACTCATGTAATAAACATGTAATAAACATGTAATAAACAGCACCAGTTCACCACTGGTAATAATTTTCTAACTGTGAGTGTACAACTCGACTGAACACCACTTTTAATCACCTTTTTGTCTTTATTAGTTCAAAAATAGCCCTGATTAGTTTAAGTGAGTCTGCAATCCTACCTTTAACAACTGTGTTAAAGCTATAATGAACGAGAACTACTATCTAATATATATAAAGTCTGAAATAGTTAGGATTTTTTATGTTTTTGAAAGAAGCCTTTTCAAACTCACCAAGGCTATATTTATTTGATCAAAAAAACTACAATATTGTGAAATATCATTACAATTTATATTAACAGTTTTTTATGTGAATGCATGTTAAAATGTAATTTATTCCTGTGATCAAAGCTGAATTTCCAGCATCATTGCTCCAGTCTTCAGTGTCACATGATCCTTCAGGATTCTTTGAAATATATAATGTCTCTATTTCCAATAGATGTTTGTAACATTCATAATAAAACTACAACAAATTAAACAGAAACATAAAAACATAATAAAGTAATTTCTGAATAATCGAATAATGAGAATAAAAATTAAAATACAATCACATAGAAAACAGTTATTTTAAATTGTAATAACATTTCACAGAAGTATTGTTTTTACTGTTTTTTTGTTTGGTGAGCAGAAAAGGCTTTTGACTACAATATGTGTGAAACAGCTGATGATGTTCTTCAGTCACTGCATGTATGTGTTAGATCTGGTGCTGAGTGCAGACCTGTTCTCTGAGAGGCTGGAATCAGTGCGGGTTCAGACTGAGTACCTGGAAATCTGGAGACCGGAGGGGGAAGATAAGCCGTGGGCGACCCCGGCCCACCGTGCTGGAAAGACATGCCAGAAGAGAGAGGAGGAGGAGAGAAAGGCTGGCCCTGAGGAGGCCCGGAGATCACAGGAGGAGCTGAGACAGGGTGCATGAACTGTGGAGGATAGACAGCAGCGGCAGAGGAGGAGGAGGGTGGAGGAGGAAGAGGAGAGGCCATAGAGGAAGAGTACTGAAGAGGCTGATAGATGCCAGGAGTCCCGGCGGCAGGCGTGAACTGCTGAGGACAGTCTGAAGATCATGAGGAGAGGAGACAACAGGCATATGCAGTTAGTCATTCACAGAAATGAGCGTGCAAACATTAATAAACAGCTCTAGTCAAACGATCCTTAACTGTTAACATACATCTGAGTACATACTGAGCAAAAAGTTCATGCAAAGATTTTACAACAGCCAGCATCCGTACAAAACACCATGCATTGCTTAAGTTTACAATGCATCGTGTTGGTGAACTCATTTCTGCACTGTAATTAACCATGGTTTTACTACAAATAAAACAACAACAAAAACACTAAACTATGGTGACCACAAATAAACCATGGTTTCACTACACTAACTATAGTTTAACCATGTAATTGTGGTTATACAAATGGTAATCAATACGCCCAAAACCATGGTTAGGTTACTACACTTACACTATAATAAAACCATGGTTCATTTTCGTAAGGGAAAACCAGATTTTCAGTGAGTGTCACTTGCCTGTGGTTTATTATGAGGTGTTTTAATGGATATCCCAGGGTGATCTAGAACGATGCTTACTGAGACAGTCAAAACAATCCACCTCACAACAGTATTGCAATTTTAAAGTAAAACGAAAACTATTTTTAAAAAAAATTGAAAAGCATAATTATGAAGCGGATAGTTCCGGTGCTTGATTCTGATTGGTTGAGCCGTGTTCGAAGCTGTTGTACATTACTCTACAAACATATTCCTCTTGGTTTCTGCATCTGTGTGTTGCTCAGCAACCACTTTATTGCATCCACAACTGTTTCTGAGGAACTACATCGTTTGGCGGAAGAATAATATTTTTAATAAAATCATTATGTTTTATTCTGTGAAACCTTACTGTTTATATGGAATAACCGTTTTATAAAAGCAATAAGCCGCAAGAAGCCGTGGTTTATAACAGCTAAGGGGCTGGTCACATGATAAAGACACCATGGCAGATGTAGTATAGGAACAGAGTGTTGATTTCTGTGACAGTACACTTACTCTGGTACTGCTGGGAGAACATGAAGGGAGCGGAGGCGGGAACAGACGCACTCACTGGAGACTGAAGGCCGAAGCCTGGAGCGGAGGACTCCACCTGAGGACAGAAGAGACAGAAACCGGTTTAGACTGGTGAGCCTGCTGCCACCAACACGAGGGATGCACTAAACTACTTCTTTTTATACTACAATATCACTCAAACGTCTCTTCTGCTCACCAAGCCTGCATTTATTTGATTAAAAACACGGTAAAAACAGTAATATCGCAAAATATTATCACAATGTAAAATAGCTGGTTTCTGTGTGAATGTATTTACATTTGTGAGTCAAAGCTGAATTTTACATTCAGTGTCACATGATCCTTCAGAAATCATTCTAATATGCTGCTCAAGAAACATTTCTGATTATTATCAATGCTGAAAACAGTTTTTGTGGAAACGGTGATACAGTGGATTCTTTTTTAGGATTCCTTGATGGAAAATTTAAAAAAATAAATCTTTTGTAACATTATAAATGTTTTTACTTCCACTTCTGACAGTTTATTTCTGGCTGAATAACAATAGTAATTACTGACCCCAAACTTTTGAGCAGCAGTGTACATACAACATATTATTACAATATGTTATTATAAAAAACACCCTTTAAATTCCAGTGCATCTGCCAGCTAAATGTCACTTATCACCTATAGCATTTACATAAGGAACCCAAACTAGTGGCTTTTGTTATGAATTAAATGCATTTTTTATACTGTAAGTTGCTTCTGATACACAGATTTTAAACATGTCAGAAGACTAACGTTACGAGCCACCGAGTTAGTCAAAACCGTATACTCTGACATCTGACTACGACTTCATGAAGTACAAAACTAAAGAGCTACAGCACAAGCTTCAGCATTTCTACAATAATCATGTAAATAAATGTGAATGATTGTAATATAGTTGTCCTGGCTTGGGGGAAAACACTTGAGAAGCTGCCCATATCTGCTAATGAAATGCAGTGTACAGTTCAGGACAAAACACAAGCATGCAGGACAGTCTGGAGTTTAAAATGATAATATTTATATTTTTTTCATAGCTGTATTTGACTTTCCCTCACTCCATAACAAACCTTTAAACTTTAACCCTTTAACTGTCACCCCCATTTTTTAAAATAGGCATTAAAGTGCACTATCCAAACTTAAACTGTTGTAATTTATGAACACTTTGGAATATAGACCTAAGGTTGGTCTCTTTTTAAAGAAGAAAATTAGCAGATTTTGGTGAATTTTTTTTCGAAAAATTAAAGTATCAAAAAGTTATATAAGTTTAAATGTACTGTAAATAAAATGCGCTATATTAATTTTATTTTATTTATTATAAATATTTTACATAACAGGTTTTACTCTAAAATTGGTATAAAATTAAAGCCTTGTGTCTAAATAAGTTATGTTCCAAATTTGAAGTTGATATGAAAAAACTGAGGTTCCTGTGAGATTTTATTTAGGGCGTCATACCACAAACAGCCACCGGGAGCCATCAAAACTACTTTGAATTCTGTTTAATGAATTTTTCTCTAGATTTCTCTGTCAATTTTACTTCTATCTCAAAATAACCACCAAATATGGAATCCTGAGACTCAGACCTTTCCAGTGATATGTTTGTTGCCAAGATTATAAAAAGTTTTGATTCTAAAAGACTGTAATGCATTTTGTAACACTACACACAACTCCGCCCACTAAAGGGAGGAGACCGCCATAAGATATTAAAGTACCATTTCCATGGTAACGCAATGTCCGATTTCAAAATGGTTTTCACAGGATGAATCTTGGGCTTCTAAGCTTTCAAATGATAATTTATGATGATTACTAAAAGATTTTATAGAGAAAATGGACAACAAAAAAAGAGCGCCAAGCGTCCCACAGGTGAGACGCTGACAGTTAAAGGGTTCATTCAGAACAGAACAGGAAAGATATATTTTTACAGTGCTTATAATGTTTGTAGATGTTTACCAGTATTTCACACAATTTCTTAATGTAATAATAAAATGTGCTTTATACACTGATGCGACTTAAAAGCAAGTCTGTAAGTTTGGTGCGACTAATTTTCCACAAAATACGGTTGGTGAAAATATTAGATGTTATAACATAAAAACATGGGATATGAAAGAGATTGGTTATTTGTGAGACATTACAAACATCTGCATTAATGTATGAATGAATGAATCAGAAACCTCCACACCTGCAATCTCTGGACTGATGGAGCTCAATAATACAAATAATACTCATTAATACTCTTTAACTTCTTCAGTCAATTCTGATATTAGAATACAACTACATGTTTTCTTTTTAGAAAGTAACGTGGTTTGGAAACAATTCCAACTCTAAAGCATAGGACACCATGAGTTATTTGATTAAAAATACAGGGAAAAAGGCAATATTGTGAAATATTATTGCAATTAAAAATAATGGTTTTCTATTTTAATATATGTTAGAGTGTAGTTTATTCCTGTGATGCAGCACTGTATTTTCAGCATCATTACTCCAGTCTTCAGTGTCACATGGTCTTCAGAAATCATTCTAATATACTGATTTATTTCAGTGTTTAAACTGTTGTGCTGCCTAATATTTTTTTCTAACCTGTGATACTGTTTTCAGGATTTTTTGATGAATATAAAATGTAAAAAAAGAACAGCATTTATTTAAAACAGAAATCTTTTGTGACAATAAAATACACGTCTGTTCAAAAGTTTGGGGACAGTAAATACTTTTCTTATTTTTAATTTGAAAGAAATTAATAATTTTATTCAGCAAGGATGCATTAAATTTAAGTGATAGTAAAGACTTACATTGTTAGGAAAGATTTATATTTTGAATAAATGCTGAACTTTTTATTCATCAAATCCAACATGATTTGAGCACGATTTCAGAATGATTTCTGAAGAGTGAAGTAATGATGCTGAAATTTCAGGAATGAATCTTGTTTCTCAGTTTAGTGTCTAGAGTTAAACACACGTATAATGGAAGTCACTGGAGTAAACTAGAAAAGATACATTACTGTTCAGACCCAATACAGCTCTCATGGAGCAAAGCCCACTAAAGAGAGACGAAAGAAATCAAAAAGCCAAAGTACGGTATTAAATGAGCAGTTTAGAGACCCAGCAGGCTTTGCTGATGCGCTATGTGTCTGTCACAGCTCTGTGGGTCTGTACCTGCGGGTCAGAGGCAGGCACGAGTGGGCGAGGGACACTGGGCAGAGCTGTAGGGGTTTGGTTACTCCAGGACGTGACAGTAGTGGCGGATCTACCCTGAACACAACACAAACACAAGCACACGCTGGTTTCGGCCGCTGGCGGGTCAAACAATGCAGCCGCGTGCTCTACTCGGCGGGTGTGAGCGTGTGTCGTACCTGTGGGTGATACTGCGTGTGTGCGGCGGGCTGCGCGGGGACCTGTGGAGGTTGAGGTTGTGTGTACGTCTGCACTGGGACAGCGGCGGGGAGCGTCTGCCTCACTTCAGACTGCTGCTGCTGACCCAGAGCTCTGCTCAGACGATCACGCAACTGATGCACAGCAACCTACAGACAAACACAAACCATCTGCATTAAACCACTATACATTGCAGTCCCACTTTATATTAGGCAGCCTTAACTACTAAGTTTTTACATCAAAAAATAATACAATGTAGTTATTGTGTTCATATAGTATTGCAAAACACTTCTGCTGCTATTGAGGTGGGATGGGGTAAAGTTAGGGACAGGTTTGGTGGTCGGGTTTGTGGGTGGTTTTAAAGGGGGTTATATATAATATTCAAACTCAAAATGTCATTTACATAGCTAAAATACATATTTTACAGCCACTATTATGCAGACTGATCATAAACAAAGCTAAAATCAATTACAGAAATTAATTACAGATGTAATTATATGCAGGTATTTATTAATTTGCATGTATACACATAGTAGTTAAGTCCTCTTAATATAAAGTGGGACTAAAATTGCGAATAGCAACAGATTTGTGTAGTGTAGTGTTTGTGTAGTGCAAACAGTGCATGAGAGACTTTGTTTATGACACTCCTTTCAATGTTTGACTTAAATAGAACTTTCAGGAATTCTTATTATCATTGTTATTAAAATGAGCAAATTAACAGATGATTAGTAACATTAATATAGCAAAATGCATGCAGAGTACTCAAATCCCTTTGCAGCTGGCCTATTTTTAATTAACTAATTATTAATAATTAATAGCTAATTATTAATACTTGTTTAATGTTTTATTTAAAAAATAAATAAACTTAGGAAATGCACTTGTATTTGGAATTTACCATTTAAACACTTTCAGGCCCAAAATATTTACAAATCTCTCATAACTTGTAAGACAAACATCACAAAATTTACTCAGAAAAACTAATTCTTTAGGAAACTTAATAAACCTCATAAAAGTGCATTCACATCGTGTAAGATAGCTTAATTTTATATTTGTTAATAAAAACTTTGTAACAGATTTTGAATATTTAGTCAGTGCAGTGTTATTTTTGTAATATTGATATGCTATTGTAGTATTAATACTTGAAATTAGCTTTTATTTGTATATTTTAATTTAAATTTTAGTTGAAATTTTATATTTTTATTTCTACCTTTTTTTTTTTAGCTATATAGCTTTGATTTTTATTTTTACTTCAGTTTTAGCTTTTAGTACTTCAACTTCAACTTACTTTATTTCAGTTAATTACCAAGGCAGCACTTCATAAACATTATTCATCTAACATTTTTATATTTCAGCTTATTTAAATGAACAAAAAACTATTTTGTAATAATTCTAATAGTTTAGTAGTTTTAATTAACAATAACAACACTGACCCAAACCAGAAAATGAAAAAATCCTTTTATAAGATCATTCAATAAACACCATTAAAAAACCTTTTATTGATCCCCACCCACTATTATAATTTGATACAGAGCTCTATAGGAAATAATTCAACACATTATTTTTGCAAAAGCAGTATCAGTTCACCATGTGGTAAACTTTCTCTTGTGTGACCATCTACCAACTTAAGGCACGACTTCTGACGGTCACCTGTTGAGTGTTGGTGGGCAGGTAGGATATGGCCGTCTGTAAGCTGCCCTGTGAGGCCAGCAGACTGGCGTACTGATTCATCTTCTCTGCCATCAGTGCACCCATATCAGTAGAAACACCACCCTGAGCTCTCAGCACAGCTCTCTGCAGGACCACCACCTTCTCAACCAGCTCCTACAAACACCAACACAGTCACAAAGATCCATTAGTTCATACCTAAGTGCTCATATTGTGTTCACATACACATAAAATGATTAAAAAAATAAAAGCAGGTCTTGCTGGAGAACACGATGGACTTGGGCCCGTGGGTTTCTGGAGCCTCACCTGCAGTGACAGCGGGCTGCAGGAGTCCTGAGCTTTGGCCCAGTGGGCCACCAGCTGCTCTACTGTGCCTGCGCAGATGTAGCAGAGACAGGCCTGAGCCTGCAGTGCTGTGTCCTCAGCAGCCTCCAGCCTGGAGCCCAGCACACCTGCAGGAGACAACCAAACATTCATGCTAGGGCTGGACGAATTGTCAGATTTTATCAATGAATTTGAATTTCATGTTTTGCCACGATGGTATTTTTTAAAAATCGAGGAATTGCGATCTTGAATAGAAATATGACCAAACGTTAGAATTAGGCACTTTGGCAATATGCCAATCATAATAACAGTAAAGAGAAAAGAACGATCCAAACGCATGTCGCCGCACGTGATTAACCTCGCTCTGCACTTGATGCGCTCTGTGAAGGACCAGAAGTAGAACATATCGCTACGCCACTTACATAGAATGCGCTTTTGTGTTGAGAAAGATGCGACACGGCAGTGGAATCAGAAAAAAATGCAAGAAGATGGGAGTTGAACTTCTTTAAACTTGAGCACTGCGTTTTTAAAATGCTGTTTCATGCATGAGACGCTGCAAGAGACGTGAGCGCAACAGTCAAACACGTCCATGTTTATATAGAAAAACAATGGAAACGCAACGCAAGCGAACAAAAAACCTGTCCCTACTATTGTATGTCTGATATTTCATGTTTGCATCATGGTGACAGGCTGAAAGCTGCTGCTGTTTTACAGAACATTTATAGTGAATAATAGTCTACTGGTGTTATACCTTCAGGCATTCTGAATTTGAATTACCTTGACTTTTGAGATTTAGATTATTTCTGAACATAAAATATGTACAAGACAAGTTTGTATGAGATGTTAAATATCTTTGCAGAAAAGATGCATGAACTACAAGTGATCATGTTGACAACTTCATGTGTGCTGCACTTGGAATAGAGTTTTCTTTAACTAGAGGGTAAATAAAGAAAAAAAGTTACTTGAATCAAGGTGTAGTTACATTTTCAAGTTGACTAGTTAAAAATCATTAAAAAAAATTGAGAATCGGTCAAAAGTTCTGAAAAAAATCTAGATGTAATTTTTTTTGCCAAATCACCCAGCCCTAATTCATGCACATAACTACCTTTGAAAATATTGGAATGGAGTAATCGAAAACAGGGCTGGGCAATGCAGTGAGCAAATATATATTATAGGGGTGTAACAGTACAGGTTTTCGAACCGAAAATGTTTGATTCGATACATGTGTACTGAACAAATACAGCATTGTTTCAACCACTGCACGTGCTTAACTTAATGTAAAACGTAATGTAAATTTTATATATTGTTACTTTCTATAAGAAACGAAGCCTCATCTTTCAAACTGTATCCATTTTGTCAGGAAATTCAGATGATAAATGCCTTTTTGGCAAGTTTTTGATGTGGAGTGTTTCTCTTTACTACTAGTTATAGCATGAAATAAATGTGAATGAACATCTCATGCCTCAAGTAATCACTAAAAACGTCAGTAAAACAGTTTGCAAACGAAAAGTCACATTTCCCTCAGACAAGTCATCAGTGCCCACAGCTCGTTTGTTCGCTAGAGAAGAGCAATTTGCTAAATATCTCCACTACATTAGGTTACATATTCATTATATTATTCTTAAGCTGTTAGTGATGTTTTAATTACGTTTAAATTAATCTGTGACACTGACAGCCATTGTGTAAATGATTACATTTCAAAAACATACAGAAAATGATAAGATTTATAAGTTAACGTAAAAACTGCCTTATGTCCAATTTACACATTTGCATACAATTTTTACTTAAGTGTTGAGTATTATATCTAAATGAATAAAAACTACATTTAATAGTTTGGGCTCAGTTGTAACATTTAATATAACAGTAATCTGCATGAAACAGGGCTCTCTGTATAGGTTAGAGCATTAGCTGAGGTTGATTTTTAATCATAAGATCATTAATTATAACTGAATTCATTTAAAGGCAGAGCAACATTTTGTTCTGTAAACCACTGTTTACTAAAAAGACAAAAGAAGTTATTTTAATATAATAACTAATTTACTGACACGCATCTGATTTCTTTCTGAACTGGTCCCTGGCCATCAGGCAGTCCTTATTACTGAGAACATTAAAATATTCAGTTTCCCTCCAGTATTAATTAAGGTGTTAATACACTCGACTCACCACAGAGCGAGGAGAACTCCTCCGGCTTTGCGTAAGTCATTACTGCAGCCAGAGCTTCCTTCCAGTTCTGCAGGTCACATGTCTCCAAAATATCCAACCAGTCCTTCATCACCACAGCACTAATGAGCTAAAACACATTGAGATCTGACATCAGAGCTACTGGAGTAAACGCCAAGACATGCAATTCAACACAAGTTCTATGTCTTGGAAGTCTGCATATAAATATTTAATTATACCTATAACTATAAAAAAGCAAACTGGGTTGGTTCTTAGTCTTAAGCTAACGGCAACACATTAGAAGCATGTCTACTGTGGTACGACATGATCTCACCTTAGAGATTTTGCTTTGAGTTTTGCTGAAGTATTTCTTCTGAGTCTTTGCCAGAAGCTCGGGACCTCCAGCAATAGCCAGGATGATGCCATCAGCCATTCGGTTATCATGCAGACAGAGGTTAACAGCAGCTTCGTAATCCCCAGTCAGCAGTGCCTGGGTGATCAGCCAATCAATGTCTGAAAGATAAAGCAAGCATGAAGTCTTTAGTAAAAATTTTACTTCCTTAAGAAGAACTTGACCCCCAAATTATATTAGCTCCATCAACGTTCGTTATATCAGGTTATGTGTTGAGCATTCGAATGGAATGGAAACTTGCCCTGGCTAACTTTGAGGTTAACAGTGTCTGAAGTAGGAGCTGGAGTAATGTCTGTGTTGGACGTCTCCTCAGCAGCAGGTTCTTCATCCTCAAAAGGAATCTCGTCTAGGTCCGATGTCTCAGCGGCAGGCGGCTCTTCTTCTTCTTCTTCTACAGTGCTTTTCTTCTCAACCTTGATAAGAAAAATAGATACGTAAATGACAGTGAAAAACACGAGCATTGCTTCCTCTTCCTGGTTATTTTCAACCACTTGATATTCCACACAATTCAAAACATTTTGAATGTCATTTTAAAAGCAAAAAACAAAACAAACACTAAAAACAAAATGTTTTGAACAATGCAAGTTCAAATCCTAGTTGCAAACACTCACAAACAAGAAGTACACCAATAATCACAGTAAGAAAGCGAGTGATTCTTTTATTGTTTAACATTAATGAGACAGACGGCCTATATTAAGACACAGTGTAATGCACGGATCTAATATAATGTTTCACATCCAAACGTTCACTTAAGACTAGTGCTGGGCAACGATTACCATTTTTAATCACGATTAATCACATGATTGTCTGCGATTAATCGCATTTCTATGCACAAAACTAACAATGCATTCAAAAGTAGTGTATTGTCAACTTTTTTTCATTTAAAAGTACTGCTATATGAACAAAAGTGCAACAACATTTGGTTTGCAAACACTTTAAACAAATAAGGTGTTTTTTTACAGCAGTATTCCTTTTACATAGGAGCCTAGCAGTTAAAATATTTTTTGTAAATCTCAACTTATAACATTAATGTAATCAAATTACATATAAAACAAGCTATTTGCCACTGCAAGGACATTAACATTTTTATAGAAAATATTTTATAGTTTGTTATAGAAAAACAAAGTTATTTTCAGAGTCCAGAGCCTCGATCATAGCATTATTAACAGGCGCCTTCCGAGTAGAGACATTCACGATTGCGGGACCCAATGCAGCAGAGTGTAGCGCGGGACAACACTTGATGGGCGGGTAGAGAGTTGTGTGTGCAGGATGTGGAAGAATAAGGGTGTGCTCACATTAGGCAGTCTTAACCATGCCTGAGTGTGTTTGACACCCAAAGCCCAGTTCGTCTGACTAATGTGATCACTCCGTGCCACGTTCGGTCGGAAGAGGTGGGCCAGAGCGCGGTTCAGTTATATATAGATCAGTGAGTGTGAGCGATAACCGCGCCGGAGCACAGATCTTCTGGTACGTGCTGCATGATTGCGTGAACATTTCTGTGCGGCAAAAGCAGTAGATCTGTAAAGCAATAAATGTTGAGATGGCTGTGTGTTGCCAACGTCCCCAACGACTCAATTAACCACAAAGTTAACAAAACGATGCACTCCACTGTGCTCATCATATACAACCTCACTACTACCCCAAAGTGCTATCGGAAACTTCTTGTTTCCCACTTATGAAGCCATGATTATGAGCTCGTTGCATTCTTATCTGTTAAAAAAAAAAAACAGTGGACTGTGGTTTGTGAATGCTGATGGTTAACCTAAATAACACGATAACCCGTTTACTTAACCAGCCCTACTTAAGACATAACAGATTATGTTTGCGTGAATACCTAAATATATTTAGCCAACTGTAATATATATATGTGTATATGTGTATCAGGATAGAGCACTGTCGGTGTCTGTTGTCTTTATGTGTGCGCTTCGGATGAGAGGCAGCGCGAGAAGTGAGTGGAGAAAAGGTACTCCTCTCAGAAAATCTACAAATAAAGATAGTTTTAGATGTTTGATTACTATCTGGAGCACTGGGATCACTACATAAGGGCTTAACGAACTCATTTTAACCTCAAATTTGACCGATCGCTTTTTTTTGCCCGTAGCTCAAAATTATCCCATGCACATTTCGACTCATTTTGCCAGAATGGATCACATTTGTTAGTCAACTACCAGCTGTTTTGGTAAAATCCTGCTGGTTCTATGTTGCGTACACCACAGTTTCTAAGGTGGTAGAAAAAGTGCATGTATTTTACCGCAAGACTACACCTCAAGGCTTGGTTGAAGTTAGTTGCAACACTCAAAAATCTACCACAAAAAAAAGCTACCATTCCAGCATTCCTGTGTGAGATTTCAGAGAGTAGTTTATTTCTCCCTCTGCCTTGTCAAGTTTAATAAATTCAATTCCAATAATATTTTACACAGTTAAGAGGTAATTCTATCACACAGGGATGCAGCAACAGGAGGCTCTAGCAGGAGTAAGGTACCTCCTCCAGTGTTGCTGCCTCGTTTGCCCTGGATTTATTTGGGTCTCCACAACCAGAAACCTCTTCGACATGTAGCACAGGCCGGCAATCACTGGTACTCAGAAGATCAGTCTCAGAAACAGGATGCTGTGTCATCAAATCAAATGTTGGTGCAGGTGGTTGGGAGTCAACTGGAGTTTGCAAGCTCATGGCTTCTTGAGGCAAGATATCTGGAGAAAGGCCAAGAGCGCTACACGGTGGCGTCACATCAGATGCTGGCTGTTGTAAATCAACAGTAGGTTCTTGTAGAGACTCAAGAGGTTCAGCCAACAGCACTGGTCCAGAATGCACTGTGCCAGATGCTTGTTGATTGACTGGCACAGATTGCTGAAACTCAACTGTTTGTGCACATGAAGAAAGAGACTCCTGTGGCACCATCGCAGCAGCAGATTGAGGAGGTAACAGTAGAAGCTGAGATTCAAAGAGTGGCACAGACTGTGACTGCTCTTGAGGTGTGACCATCATTTGACCAAAAGAATCAACCTGTGATGTGGGTGTGGATACAGGTGTCTGGTCAAAGGAGAAGGTGAGATCTGCTGGTGGGGTGAGGTCCACTGAGGGCTGTGACTGAGGTTTCTGGGTTCTGGAACTGGGGACAGTTGTGGGCTCAAGCAAAGGTTCGTTCACAGACTCAACTCAAAGCTCAACTCAAGGATCACATCAATATTATTACTCTAGCTTAAGCTGAGCCTAAACAGAAACAGAAGTGGGTTCAGTTTTAAGGACTGGCTCATGCTTAG
Organism: Cyprinus carpio; assembly: GCF_018340385.1. Lineage (NCBI taxonomy): Eukaryota > Metazoa > Chordata > Actinopteri > Cypriniformes > Cyprinidae > Cyprinus > Cyprinus carpio. The sequence continues at coordinate 3,517,455 of NC_056606.1, read as the reverse complement.
AAACAGGGTCAGGCACCGGGTTTGAGACGGGAACAGGAGCGGGATAATAGTGAGGTATGGATGAAGATATGAGTGAAAGCTTCACACACCACAGTCAGGATAAGGTGGAATGCAAGCGGTGAAAAATGAAGCGAACGAGATTATTACATTGAAGAAGTGATGCTAATATGAAAAGCCAATGAAGTCTGTGGCAACCTCTGCCACTGGTTTACAGATTCCTATATGAATGTTTCTGTCATATTAGGACCGTTGCATTGCCCATAGAAATTGTATGCTTAAACTCATCTGCTTGTGAGATGCAATTACTGTAAATTACTGCTTTTCTGAAGCAAGCCAGCCTCAATGATATATTCAGCCGACGAATGCAACCCCTGAAAATAGCAGCCTTCGAAATGAGACACAGCTACAGTGTTGTTAAAGGTGCATTCAGTAGTTCTACCAGTAGCTGAAGACGGCAGATCATTTCTGCTGTACATACTGATTCTCCCGTTGTCTCCACTGGTACATTAATAATTATTGCATAATTATCTAATTAAAAAACAACAACACTATCTACAGAGGCGGCAGCCAATGAGCGTGAGGATTCTCTTTTACGTTTACCAGGTCACATTATTTCAACATTTTCAAACACTTTTTAAAGAAAACTATAATGAGTACAGTCTTCATCTCATGTGAGTGAACACCATTCAGATGACTCTTGAATTTATTTATGAAGCTATTTACTAGCACCAAACTACTGAATGCTCCTTTGATGCTAGTTTTGACAGAACACCATGCAAGTATTTCCTATATTACACGTCATGAATAGTTCAGCCATGAAACTCTACTGGTGTTTAATTGGTTCATTCAATTCAATGTTCCCAGCCAATCAGATTCACATACTCATTACTGTTTACCTATATAACCAGGACATATTCAATGAACGTTATGTCTGCGCTCTATGCATGTCCTCATGTTAGCCCACTACCTCCCCAGCACCACCTGCCTAGATCTGCTCCATGCATGTTTCCTTTTCAATTTATGATCTGAGCATTTAGCAGAAGCAAGTCTACTTGCTCTGCAGCAGCAGCGTAGCAGATCTAGTCCGCCAAGGCCGAACCTATGCACATTCTATTTACATTAATAAAGATTTTATAATTTAATCCCGAAAGTTGTCATGACTGAATTAAGTTTATGTAATTCTTAGAGAGCATATAAAAATGGCAAGGGTCGGCTAAACATGACCAGTTCTGACTGGCTGGCTCCTAAGCAACTGCTAGGGGTCAGGGTGCAGGTTGCAAGCTTTTATCAGTTTGCCGAGTCACATAATGTTGTTCACAAGTTACTAGGCTTCTACAATGATTGTTTTTTTTTGCCAATTATGCACTAAAAGATTTCAGTTAAACAATTCAAGTGTTGATTTTGAGGTACAACTATTTTTTCCACTTTGTTTGGCTTATCAATTAGAAAAAGAATTGAGCTGCTGAAAGTTTTATGCAAGTATCTTCTCCTCGAAAAAAAAAAGTTTCTTTTCACTTCCTCTTTCTTAGAGGGAAGCACATGAGGAGGAGAAAAACAAAAATCTTTGTGTTGCCGTCTTGTTTTGTGTAATTAAAGCACAAGCATCTTTTTGCTTGGTCCTCAAAAAGTCAAATAGGCTCAAACTGAATGCAGAGGTTGCCTGAACGAGTCCAAAATAGAAAGGTTTAACCGTTAGCTAAAACACAATGACTGCTGCACTTACCACATCGGCCTCATCAGATTTGCAGTTCTGTTCTAATGCTGATGTAATCTGAAAACCACAAGCAGAACTAATCAAGACACAAAGAAGCAGATGCAGCTACTTACACTACAAACACTGTGAACACACAAAAATACCTTTAAAGCGAGCTCTTCCTTCTTGTATCCCAAAAGGTCCAAATATTTCCCTCGTGCATCTTCTTCAAAGTTCACCTGAGCACATACATCTATTGGTTACAACTTCGGTAATACAAGTACGACAGCTTATAAACTAATCTAGCGTCCCACCTTCAGAAAAGACCAGACGGTCTTCTCAAATTCACTCTGAGCAGCTTCAGTCTTGCTTTGGCAGTACTCAAGGAAATTTCCTGCAGTGAGCGTCGCCTGAAGTTGGTTCGATCGATCAAGGAAATCGGTTTCGGTCACAACCTGACTGATATGAACCACATGGGCGGCACTCTGCTGGGCCGCTGGCTTGATGTTGTCCAAAGTCACTAGTTTTCCACCAAACTGCTCACAAAAAGACAAAAGCTGATTAGAAACAAGCACACCATTTTTAAGGTGTCTATTAGATCTGTGGCCACTTACAGCGAAAGACGCTCCAACTGGTCTGCGGATCCATTTGGGGGGTTTCTTGAGAGGCGTGACGGTGCTCTGGGACGGGGCGGTCTGAGGCAGCTGTAAAGGAGGCAGCGTCTTGCCCGTACCAAAAGGATCCATATTTCCAAATGAACTACTTAACTGTTGAGACATAGAAACATCAAGAGCAACTGTGAGCAGATCAAGCTCATGAGAAAGTTGGCTTGTATTGAGAGTTCAGTCGCACCTGTTCAGCCTGTAAAGTAGTGGCGTGGTCATTGCTTCCTCCCATGATGGAGTAGATGCTGATATGGCCATCGAAGGCAGCAGCAGACAGCACAGCTGGGTTTCTGGGACACCACTGGATGTCAAAACACCACTGAGTACTGGTGGGCAGCTCATACAGGACCTGATTGAAAAGACATCACAGGTTACACCCCATTAACTTCTGGTGGCACCACAGTATTCATCACACGACTAAACTCTCACCTCGGCCGTGTTGGGGTTCCAGCACAGGATCCGGTTATCTTTCCCACAGCTCAGCAGCAGCTCTGGATCTGCTTCACTCCAGGCTATGGCCAAGACACCTCTGAAAGCACACACAGAGACCGATGAGGACACAGGAAGACTCAAGGAGGGGAAGAGTATCTGCTGATGAGTATATCTACCTTGTGTGGCTCTCCAGCACTTTGAGAGGAGAGGTGGCAAAGCGCAGGTCCCACATTTGGATGACGGGCATCCGGTCATCTTCAGACGCCAGAACCAGCTGAGTGGCCACCTCCGGGTTCCAGGCCAGACCAGAACAATGCATCTGAACCACAACACAAACACCATCAAAATCACATGCATCACGAACACTAACATCAGACAGTAACAACAACAAAATACTACTTCAATACACAAGCATATCTTAGCAGTACTATAGTAATAACTACGGCTGTCAAGCGATTAAAAGTTTTAATCTAATTAATTAGAAATGACCTATTATTGTGCTAAACGAGAAAAGCATCAATCAATCAAAGGCATTACAAAAAGTAGCTTTAGAGAGAAATATTTCATTTGATTCAACAAAGAATTAATCATTGCAAAAACTTTTAGGCAAGTTAGCCTTTATTTGAGAAATGTCATAGTATTTTTTTCCCCCATACAATAAAAGTCAGTGACAACCAACAGTTTGGTTACCAACGTTATTCATATTATCTGCTTTTATGTTTTGAAAAAGTCTGAAACAGCATGCTGGGGGGAACTATTGCTTTAATAGTTTATTAATATGAAACTATGATTTTTTTAAATAAAATCATACTCTAAATAAGAAATTAAAACTGCCAGTAGGTGGCGGTAAATGTCTTGATTAAATCGAGTCATTCGTTCAAACAGCTGATTCATTCAGGGATGAAGTAAAGGGCTCTCTGTATGAATGGGACACTGAATTATTGGATCAACCGATTCAATCAAAACACTGATCTGTTAAGAATTGAACCACCGCTGTGTGCTGCTCAGAATTGCATGACAGTTCTGCTGTGGCTTTATTGTTGAAAATTGAGCCAAATCAGACAATACTGAGCTACCAATCAATTGAATGAAATGTAAGATAACCTGCACAGGTCTGGGGCGGGAGCTTTACATGCATTAATCATTTTTTATGCATTATTTTTCATAACTAATTAATTAATTTTACACATTAATCGACAGCCCTAGTAATAACATGATACTATGTCATTAGTTAAATACACTAACTTTTTATGCATTATTAAAGTTATTATTAGCAAAAGATTAGTAAAATCAAGGCGAAAGGGAATCACTGCACAAACCCTGTTGCTGTGGTCGCTGACTTTGATGATCAGGTCGTTCTTTCTCAGATCCCAGACTGAAGCTTTTCCGCTGGGACTGGCCGAGGCCAGGATGTGCTGCACCTGTTTGTTCCACGCAACACAGCTGATGTCCTCGAGGGGCTAAAAGCAACAACAAAGTCAGCATTAGACAAGGTTGCTTACTGTCCCAGGACAGTCTCAAGTCAATCCCTCTCTAGATATATGGGCTCCTTTTTCAAGTCTGTGGGATTTTTGGGGCAGTTTTTCCATCCACCAGGCAAAAATCTGATTGCTTTAACGCAAAGCTGCTCTCAACCTTTTTCCATCGTATACAACAGTTCAAAGTCCCCCATGTACACTAACAGGATTCCCGTGGGACATCTGCTGTCATGTTTTGTCTTCCAAACTTTTTTCTTTGCTCTTTAATTTACAGAAACTAGTGTCCAGTGATTAAAATAAGTAACTAAATTAATTATAATTGAAAATAAAATAAGCTTCAGAATTCCAGAAGTTTTAAGAACTAAATGTTCTTCAGCGATCCCACTCTTTTTGAAGGATAAATCCACTTCCAGAATAAAACTTTCCTGATAATTTACTCACCCCCATGTCCTTCTTTTTTGAGGATAACCTTCCATATCTTATCTAGGGAAACTACATTTTGACGTTCAAAACCATTGAAGTCCACTATATGGAGAAAAGTCCTGGAATGTTTTCCTCAAAAAACTTAATTTGTTTGTGACTGAAAAAAGACATGAACATCTTGGATGACATGGGGGTGAGCTTGAGTAAAATCAGGAAATTTCTATTCTGGAAGTGAAAGGTGCCACAGGAATGCATTGATTTGCAAATATTTTTTAAATTGTTCTTCTGATATCTACATAGAAGGTATGTGACTTAGCTAACGGCTATTCTCCAGAAATGGTTTTACATGTCCATTACAACCCTAGAATGAAATGGTCTGTTATTACCTTATTTGGAAGGGTTATGAATAATAATGTTGTGCTCTGCTCTGATTGGCTGTTTCACAGCGCGGCTCATTTCAGTAGCTCAGACAGCAAACAGATCTCTGCTGTCTGGCGTGAAGCATGGAGAGATTAGGCATCCAACCTTAGATGTTTGAGCCTGTATCAGACGAAGATACAGATCCAGTGCGGACGCAGCCTCTGTGTTGCCAGATCCATCTATTATAAGTGTTTTTGGACTTGACTTTTTCACATTTTCTGACACTTTAGAAAGTTAATAAAGAAAGACATTGCAGTTTAGGATCAACGTTATCTTTATCTTATCTTAACTGCAAAAGATTTTAAATAATTTTGGTTTATTTCTATTTATTTATCGGTTTTTGTTTGTTTTAAGGGCAATATCTGGCAACACTGCAGATTCAGCTGTGCAGGTCCGGCTGGCCTAGAACATGGGCTGGGATACATGATGAGATGCAAATGTTGGGGGCGTAAACATGAATGATCCTGACTGTAACGTCACAGTCGTGTTATGTTGGGATTCGCCTCTTTTTCAGTGGTCTTTTGCATGCACAAGATTTACATAAGGACGAGGAAACAATGGTGTTTGAGGCTCACGGTATGCCATTTCCATATAAAAAACAAAACAAGAACCTCTTATTATTCAACAATGCCAAGGTAAATAAGGTTTTCCATTCTATGGCACCTTTAACCAATGAATTCATGTGACTTTTACAGTCGTTCATGATTCACTGGATAAGGATTTATGGAAATATTTTTTAGTAGCTTAAAGGTCTGAATTAAAATAAGAAATATCTTGATTTTTAGTGAAGTTTCAGCTTATTTTAAATGATTTTAATTAATCTTGTGCCCCGCTTGAGAGACGCTGCACAAACTACAAACAACAACATTTAATGACATTCATAAACACATTTATCAGAAATCAAGAACAAAACTAGAGCTCCTTCTTGAGTGCACATAAGGTCTGTACCTGTGTTTTGGGTCCTGGCGTCATTGGGGAGCTTAAGTTGTTCAAATCCCAAATGTAGATTTCTGACTCATTTCCCCCGGAGGCCACAAGGTTAGTCTAAAGAAGAAAAAGAGAGAGAGAGAGTCATGTACTGATGCACTTAACTGACATGGAGAAATAATAATTGTTGCACAGAATAAGAACTTGGTTTGGGTAATCACCTGAGACGAGTTGACGTCGAGAGCTCTTACTGGTCCCGTGTGTTTCTCGCTCTGGGAAATGATGACCTCACTGTCTCCAGCAATGATTTTGGAGGCGTCGTACAGGATGATGTTGCCATTCTCCCCTCCAGCGATGAGGACCCCCGATGGCAAACTCTGGTCGTCAATGCCATGTGGACCCCAGACTAGCTTGTGATATCTAGAGACAGAACAGAAAGGGGTTCAACATTAACACTTAAATACAAGATGAGAGCAAAATTGGCTTTGGTAATAGAAATTGCAACATTAAAATCATTAAATTGATTTCTTTCAAAATTAAAAAACTACATTATCATCATATAGCTATTGTAACAAAAAACTAAAGAAAAAAATTAGCACAACTGCTTTCATCATAACTCCAATGATTTCCACAAAAATAAAAAAAAAGAACGAACAACAAAAATTTATACCTATCCAGATAAAAGAACAAAACGGAAGCACTCATGCCCAAAGTGCAGTACCTGTGCGGAGAGGAGAAGGAGCCGCAGGACTTCATGGCTAAAGTGGGATCAGCCAGATCCAGTTCAAAGATCTCCAGAGACGCATTGGTGCTGAAGGTGGCATCGAGCTGCTGGGCCGACGTACCTGAACACACATAACACACATCAGACAAAACACACCTCAGGCAGGGTCACGCCATGTTCAATATCTGACCGTTAGTGCGAGTGAGTTCAGTGACTGAGAGCGGTTACCTGCGGCCAGATAGATGGGGTGCTGCTGCGCCGGGCTCCAGGCCTGGATAGCTGTTCGGTTTATTTCTTTCAGCTTCATCCTATGATTCAAAAAATTATATGCATTGACCATGCTATGATTACTCAGTAAATGTCTCATTGACAGTCAATGTGCAAACTGTTTCGGTAAGTCAAGGTAATAACGTTTTGTTCTGTTTAGTATATCTATAACTCAATAATAAGGTCTACAATTGCCACCTGAAGTTTATTTGAGAATATCTCCGAAATATAATGCAATTATACATGAATTATTCGGTAACACTTTATTTTAAGGTGTCCTTGTTACATGTACTTACTATTACAATAACAATAAATTATGCATAACTACATGCAAGTAGTCCTAAGCCCTAACCAAGTACATGTAGTTAATTAATATAACTCAGTACTTAACAACGACACCTTAAAATAAAGTGTAACCGATTATTCTCATGACAATAAAAACAGAACAGCTGCGACCTTCACTGCAAACAATAAATAATATCTCGCTGCTAAATAATTAATTACATAATACCTACAGATATACAGTTTTTGCAAGATATTGGACAATGAATGTGTAAGATACCTCGAATTAGAAATTCATAATAAAGCACTGTCATACATAAGAAGAGACGTGTTTTAGTGAATGAAAAGTGAACTCTGTACACGAGACGTGCATTTAAACAGACACTAGTGTAGCAGAGAGGCTAATGCAGCGACGCACAGAGGGACTGCGCTAGTTTTAAAGTGTTTACCTTCTCTCGCGGTCGCACACAGACTCATCCACGCGCACACGCGAGCGTTAGAGTGAATTAGCAGGATAACTGTATGAGCCCCGCGGGGTTGTGTGGGGTTTGCCTGCAGATGGACAGAGCTCCACGTCCCCACTGCTGTCCATCAACGTGGCACAACAAGCCCCGCCCATCGACGTGACGACTTCCGGTCGCGACCCCCCCCCCTAGGCGGCTAATTCCGGCGGAAGAGCCCTGTGTTGTCATGTAAGTGTGTGTTGTGGCTTTTGTGGCACCTGTGTATGTACAAATCTCAGTTCGTGATGTTTATCAGTGGATATCAGAACGATACTCGAGGTGCTTTATAGGTGGCATTACAGTACATGTCTGAACATATTTATTTATTTATTTTGTTGTTGCGCAATGCAGAAGTGACCGTATGCTAAGAACTAGCATGAAAAGCATGTGTGTGATGATAGTGAAATATTCTGTTGAACGATAAACGGAACGGGTTTGAATAAGTTGCTTTTGTTCTTCAGTGCCTTCAGAAAGACTCTTTCAAGAATGTTAAGCTTTAGATGTATATCTGAAGGAATAGTTCACCCAAAAATAAAAAGTTAATTGATGGACTGGATGCTCATTTTTTGACTTCAAGACAATATTCAAAGGCCCTCCCATCTAAAGCTCATATTAATTAACTCACAAATATTATGTTTATTGCTGTACAGCTTTCTATATCAAAAGAGAATGTGTTATATTAGGAGACATTCGTGATCAGTCTGTGAAATTGGACAGAATTGTTTATTGTTTCAGATTTCTCCTCGGTTGTGTACCATTTCTTTGTCGAGTACATATGACATATTATACCTTCAGAGACTAAAACAAAATCACTTCTTCTTTCAGAGCACAAGTCAGTTTATTCTCTGGTGATGAACAGAGAGCAGAGGCTGAGTCGAGGAAGATGAGCCGCAGGGTGAGTTCAGACACCTGTGCATCGAAGCATTGATTTGTCATGTGACCAAACGATCCGGAGGAACAGCACATCAAACCCACCTTAAATTAAATAAAAAAAAAAAAAAAAGAAGGAACATTTTATTCATATCATATTTAATTTAAAAAAATGAAATTTTTTTTTTTTTTCATGTCAAAGCAAAAGATTTTCAGCTCTAAAAACTTACAGTGCACTCCAGAAGTCCATAGTTTGAAAAAATGTTAAACAAAGGTTATGACTTAAAAATAATATATGAAGACAGTATTTTAATTTATGTAATAAAAATGTATTAAATAAGAAAAAATGCAAAATAGAAGCATTTTCTGTTAAAGGGATACTCCACCCCAAAATGAATATTTTGTCATTAATCACTTACCCCCATGCCTATACAGAAGAGCACACACAGCATACAGTGACACCGAGAGACACAGAGGAGACCGTTGACAAAGGAATTATTGAATGTTAACAAATCATTATTGAATAAAGTCGTTATTTTTGTTTTCTTTGCTTACAAAAAGTGTTCCCGACAGATTGCACGTCTGATGGCAGATGGAGTATTCTGATGATGTCTTTCATACCTTTTACGGACCTTGACACTGTTATTTTATATCCCTTTAAGATATTTTAATGAAGCCTCCAGGTTTTCATCCAAAATATCCAAAAATTTTCATTCTGGGGTGGAGTATCCCTTTAAGATATTTTAATGTTTTGATGCATAAGACTCTTCAAAAGATATACATATATATGTGACCCTTGGCCACAAAACCAGTAGCAATAGCAGCCAAAAATCATTAGGATATTAAGCAAATATCATGTTCCATGAAGGATATTAAGTGCCAAAAAATCATTAGGATATTAAGTGTTCCATGTTCATGTCCATCATGTTCCACGAAGATATTTTGTTAATGTCCTACCGTAAATTTATCAAAACTTAATTTGTGATTAGTAATGTGCATTGCTGAGAACTTCAATTGGACAACTTTAAAGGTGATTTTTTCACTAATTTTGATTTATTTATTTTTTTTGGCACCCTCAGATTCCAGATTTTCAGATAGTTGTATCTCAGACAAATATTGTCCCCCTAACAAACCATACATCAATGGAAAGATTATTTATTCAGATTATTTATTTATTTATTTGCTGTATAAAAATTTACCCTTATGACTGGTTTTGTGGTCCAGGGTCACGTGTGTGTATGTGTATGTGTGTGTGTGTGTGTGTGTGTGTGTGTGTGATTCTTCACAGCTTGTGCTGTTGTCAAACACCACAGGAAAGCGATCATGCCACGGAACTATATTCGTAAAACAGACTGGGGATCAGTGACCTATGAGGAGCTGGAGAAAGCGTTCGTTGAAGTGAAGTGCGGGAAATCCATCAGAACAGTGGCAAAAGAAAGAAAGATCGGCAGGTCCACCCTGCAGCGCTACATGAAGAAGGCAGAGGAAAAAAGAGAGAAAACGGTCGGCTACAGAGGAACGGCTGAAGCCAGGAGGATCTTATCTGAGGAGTTAGAGGAGGAGCTTGCAGAACACATCCGCATGCTGGCGGAAGGCGTGCACGGCCTCACGCCAAAGAAATGCAGAGAAATCGCTTTTGAATTTGCGCAGAAGAACAACATTCCTGTCCCCAACAACTGGGGAGAGCAGAGGTTAGCAGGTAGGTTTCGTTGGGACACTTTAATTGATTAACTCAGCTGACACTGTCGCTTACTTGATTTTTTTAATTCCTGTAGGTCGAGACTGGCTCAGCAGCTTCATAGCCCGCCACAATCTCTACAGCCACATAACTGAAGCTACATCTTTGGGAAGCTACGGACAGGTGACGGAGCTACTGAAGCGTGTTTGACTGAATCAGTAACTACTGACCTGATTATCAGTCAGAATCAGCTGTAATGGAAATGCACTGGGGGATTTAGAGCTGACATATTTACCTTTCTGCATTTTCTAGATCATCAGTTTCAGTCTCATCAACCAGGACGAAACCAAGAAAGAGGTCAAGGAGGAGCGTGATGTTCCTGTCCCCATTCATCAGACTTCAGAGGAGGACAGAGACCGAGACCTGTTAGATACTGACTTGTTTCTGACGTGATGTTATACGATGAAGCACAACGTAAACAAAAAGACATTTGATGCTTGTTTCCTGTTAGTTTAGGAATATCTTTCACAAAATAAGTACTGCAAACTGATTTAAACTGAGGTCACACATTATTAATCTAAATTCTGTTCATGCTGTTACTTATATAAATCATTCATAATCATGTTTATTTCTCAAGATAATGTTTCAGTTAAAATGTGTATCCGTATGTATTTATTTGTATATTAACTAGTAGAGCAGTGGTTCCCAATCCTGGTCCTGGAGAACCCCTAACACTGCACATTTGAGATGTCTATCTATTCAAACACACTTGATTCAACTCATTAGTGAAGACTCCAAGACCTCGGCTGCATCTGAAAACTTAGGCAGGTGACTTGCTGCCTCGCTGCCGTATCAGGCAATGACTCTTCAGGCAGCGTTTTTGCACGAAGGCACCTCATGGAACTGATTTTGGACAGGCTTCTGAGGCAGAGTAATGGTTTAATGATCTACAGCAAAATATAGAGAGCATTGGTGATATCTAAGTGGAGATTTCATTACTGCAGTATTCATTTCTTGATAGAAATGACAAAAAGTGGAAAAAGTTGATCAAAAACATACATTTACACACAAACTGACCACCGACCGCAACTTTCAGACGGCATCTTTATTTTTTGGCTTAACTGTCACAGAATGGAACGCACAGGATTGTGGGATATCAAAGGCAGCAAAGGATACATCTATGCTGCATTCAAAAATTGTCCTGATGAAGGCATCTCAGGAAACAGGAACTGAAACTAAAATTGAATTCAGACGTGCCTTGGAATGCGTCCTCCGAAGGCAGCGTTTTTCAGTTTTCGGATGCAGCCCTCAAATGTGTGTCAGATAAGAGAGACACCAGAAGCGTGCAGTGTTGGGGGTTCTCCAGGACCAGGACTGGGAACCACTGTTGTAGAGCATGGCACATGCAACGCCAAGGTTATGGAGAAACCTTCAACCCCAAAACAGCTGTCTCTGTTTCTTTAGATCTCTTTTATATCTAAAGGGGAAAACCTTTCAGAAATAATACTGTACATAAAATTGTGTTAGTAAATATTAAATATGGTACTTTCAGAAAGTATTCAGACCTCTTCATTTTATCACAATTTATATTTTTTTTCACGTAAATATACGCTTTTTACTCCTTAATGACGCATCAAAAACCAGGTTTATGATAACTTTTCAATTTATTAATACATTTAAGAGAGAGAGAGGAACTTCTATGCGCTGATCTAATTATGAAACTCATGCAATTATTACATATTCAACTATTTAAAACTACGTTTCACTAATTCAAAACAATGAAGTATTTTTTCAAACTTCTGTTTTGAATAATTTGTGCTGATTAGGAAGTCCAGTGTTTAATTGTTTGTTTATTGCTGGGGTCAGATTGCTCATATAACAGAATGGTGCCCAATTCGTGATAAACTGAGCTGAAGCTTCAATAACACTCCTACTGGAGTTTGAAGGAATTGTTTATTCTGAAAATGTCACCCGTAGGACATCCCAGAGAAATGTAGTATCACATCACTGTCCAAGTTTGGATGGTCTGGAGTGAATGGGTGCCATCAGAATGAGAGCCCAAACAGCTGATAAAAACATCACAATGATCCACACCACTCCAGTCCATCAGTTTACATCTGGAGAAGACAAAAGCTGCATGTTTGTAATAAATCCATCATTAAGACATTTTTAACTTTTAAACCAATGTTTCTGACTAAATATGAGTCCTCTGTCCATAATATTTATTTTTCTAGCGAAAAAGTCATCTCATCTGAATCAGGAGAGAAACCGATCCAAAACAGTTCTAAACAAATACATTGGTGAGTTTTGATATGAAAGCACAACAGGATTATGAATTATGGACTTGTATTTTGACCGGAAGCCACAGTCTAAAGTTAAAACGCCTCAATGGTGTATTCATTTAACATATAAGCAGCTTTTGTCTTCTCAAGACATTAACTGATGGACTGGAGTGCTGTGGATTACTTGTGGATTATTGTGATGTTTTTATGAGCTGTTTGGACTCTCATTCTGATGGCACCCATTCACATCCATTGCTGAGACAGTGATGAAATGCTACATTTCTCCAAATCTGATGAAGAAACAAGCTCATCAACATCTTAGATGAGCTGAGGCGAGTGAATTTTACTTTTTGGGTGAACTATTCCTTTAATGATTCAGTTAAATTTTGGGAAATAATGGATTAAATCCGAATTTACCATTATTAATTTTACTCCAGCACCATTGTGGTGGGCCTGGAGCATGAGGGCTGTATGATCATGTTGTATTGTCCTGTATTGACGCATAGGTGGCGCTGTGTCTTAGTTTTTTGTCCACACAGTGGGAGTGTTCCGCCTCATTCAAGGGGTTTCCTTTCCTTCTCCAGCGCTGCTGTCATTCACAACCAGAAGAGACACAAAGGCAGATCACAGGTGAAGGTGTAAAGCTGGTAGCTAAATGTGTGTTTATCCCGAGGGAGGCTCGTCTGATCTGATGTCTCGCGCAGGTGCATCATTCCCCGCATGATCAGCTGAGCCTCGCAAATCAGCAGCACACGGTAAGACTGCTCTTCATTTACATCATTCTCCTGAATACTGCTGCTCGCATTAATGAACTTCATCATGCGTCTCCGTAAACTCCAGTATTAGCCCAATCACTCCGAATAAGTAGAAACCACTTTTTCATGTAAATTTATTATTTTTATTTTATTTTGAATAATAGTAACTGGTTTCATAAGATGGTAATGCAGCAGATTTTTCAGAATCTTTGAAGGATTGGGGGTTTAATAGCTTACACTATCCTATATTACAAGGTGATATATAAAGACACAGGGTCAGTGTTTTGTCTGTAGTGGGCTGCACAGGCGAGTGCGGGGACATCGTGATCTATAGAGTCACAGTCACTGGTCTATATATGACTATATATATTCTGTGTTATAGATCAGTGGTCACAGTGCATTGTGGCTCAAGACTGAATGCTGTGCGAACTGTTGAATACCAGCACGTTTTAGGAAGTACTTTATATTCATTCCGTTTTGACTTGTCTTTATAAGCCAGGCAACATCAGATGAGTCGCTTATTGTCATGAAAATGTGAAAGTCTTGGCATTGCACTGCATATACTGTACGCGTGTGAAATAGAATTCATAAGATAGTAGTTCCGTTCTTTATTCTGATTTGATGAACCGGTTCGTAAAGCGCACAGTGTGAACGCGCATTTTGTCTTAGTGCGCAGAAGTGTTGTTGCTTGGCAACCATAAACAGCCAATAGTTGATATAGGACTTGGAAGAATTATTATTAATACTTATTTACTGATGTGTTACTATTCATTAATTAAATTATACATTGAACATTGGTGCTTTATATCATATTGCGATTTTTTTTCTTGTTTTCTTTTATTTGATTTTGTACCCAGCTTTGCATATTATTTATTTTACCCATCTTTTTGACCTCATGATTTTTATTCTCTCTGATAATTAATTCTGGACAATTACAAATAACTACTACAATTACAAATAACTATAGCCAAAACTAAAACCATTAAAAAAAAACTTACAAGAAACTAAATTGGGTACAAGAAACTAAATAAACATCTAATATAAAATAAAATATAAAATAATACACATTTTATTTCAGCTTGCTGCCAACATTTCTCGTTTTTGTTTAGATTAATTTGAAGTACTTAAATAATAAAAAACAAATAAACAAAAACAAATGAATAAAATGATATAAACATTTCTATTTTAAAAATAAAAATGACAAAAAAAACACATGACAAAATTACTAAAACTTAACTAAAATTAAAGTGAAAACTGATAATGAAAAAATAAAATCTAATTCAAAATATTAACAAAAACTATACAATAGTGCTGTCAAACGATTAATCGCGATTAATCACATCCAAAATAAAAGTTTTTGTTTATATAATATGTGTGTGTATACTGTGTATATTTATTATGTATATATAAATACACACACATGCATGTATATATTTAGAAAATATTTACATGTATTTACATGTTTATTTATATTCATACATTTACATTGTCATAAATGTAATTTCATATAATATAATATAATATATAATTTCATATAATTTATATGATATATAAACATATTTTCTTAAATATATATATTTTTTATATATATATTTTGTATGATATATA
This sequence comes from Cyprinus carpio, assembly GCF_018340385.1. Classification (NCBI taxonomy): domain Eukaryota; kingdom Metazoa; phylum Chordata; class Actinopteri; order Cypriniformes; family Cyprinidae; genus Cyprinus; species Cyprinus carpio. The sequence continues at coordinate 3,502,448 of NC_056606.1, read as the reverse complement.
AACATATTTTCTTAAATATATATATTTTTTATATATATATATTTTGTTGATTTTATATACATTACAAATATACACAGTACACACAATTTTATTATGTAAACAAAAACGTTTATTTTAAACGTTTGACAGCACTACTATACAATGTGCTTTCCTCATGACACTGTAACTATATACACATCTGAATGCAAATACCATCTTTCTTCACTGATGGCTGTCCAAAAATGTCTGTGCATTGTGATAAAATATTTTTTTTGCATACATTTAAATATGATATAAATAGCAGTCAGAGACAGGATAGTTTGTGCACACTGCGGATGAAGATGTAGGTCAGGCCTGTCTGTCTGTGATGCAGTTTACAGAAGAGAGAACTGAACTGTACAAAATCAAAGTCATCTCCTGATCTCCTCTGAAGCGTGCACATATTCATGTTGATATTTCAGATTGCAGATCTGTGTACTAGGATTACTTTTTGAATAGACCTATTAATAATGAATAGCAATTTTACATTTCAGAACTGAGATTTTATAATCTCACAGGCTCAATTTAGACAGTAGAACCACATGATTAATAAATTAATGCAAAGTTATACACCGGTGGACTGCTAGTAAAAGTAGTAGTCTTGAATTATTAGTGAATGGAAGAATGAAAAAACATCACCTCCAATTTAAAGATCACTGCAGTTTTAAAGAGAGGTCTTATGATGACTTCACATGCTATCTTCTAACTCCCCACATCTGAAGTTGTAATTATGAGTTTGTCGTGTTCAAGTGCTTTGTTGTTGGAAAGAATAGACATCATAGTGGACAGTCTGTTCATTCTTGCCTGTTTCTTGGGGAAATTTTATTAAAGCCAAAAGGTATAGATTAGAAGCTATTTAGTCAAAATCCAACACGTTTTGAATAAAATTGGTAACAATATAAACATTCACAGCGCTATCTAGATATTCAGCCGGCTGACGTTTCCTAAATTTCAGTCAAATAAATGCTATTTTCACTGTGTTCAATGCATACAATCGTAATGTTTTCGTAGCTTGGCACAAAGCAAATGTTTCTAAGATGGAAGAATGCTGTTTTTTGTAACATGGGAATATGATTTTCAAAAGACAAGTTACTGTCTAATATAACACCCAGATTTTTGACTGTGGAGGAAGTAACAGTACATCCGTCTAATTGCAAATTGTAATCGACAAGATTCTGTGTAATGTTTTTGGTGCAAAGAGAAATATCTCTGTCTTATATGAATTTAATAGGATAAAATTATCGGTCATCCAATCTTTTACATTTTTAACACACTCTGTTAGCTTAGATAATTTAGAAGTTTCACCTGGTCTTGTGAGATCTATAGGTTGAGTATCATCAGCATAAATCAGTGGAAACTAACTAATCCGTATTTTCTAATGATATTACCCAAGGGGCAACATGTATATTGAAAATAGCAGAGGACCTAGGACAGATCCTTGTGGCACTCCATATTTTACTGGTGAGCCAAATGAGATGACTCCCCATTTAAAATAAACAACCTTAGTGGTAGCGATCGGACAGGTAGGATCTAAAACCATCTTAAAGCCTGCCCTTGGATACCTGTATAGTTTTATAATGTCTATCTATGATTATGTCGTGATCTTTGAGGATGGTGTCCTCTATGAACTATCTTTTTTCTTACCTCAGCAGCATTGGCAATGTTTCTAAGATGAATAGCTGTGTTGTAACAGGGGAAATAGATCAAGTAAAACTAGCAATGAGATGCAGCCTTGGTCTGAAGCAAGAAGCAAGTCATTTGTAATTTTAACAAGTGCAGTTTCTGTGCTATGGTGCTTGTTTCTTCTTCTTTTTCTGTTCTTTTCTTGTCTTTTTTTTTTTTAATGCAGAAAGGAGCACAATTGAGCAGGACACAAATATTTCTAAAATTTTAGACATAAACGGAAAGATTTGAAATGGGTCTGTAATTTGCCAGTTCACAAGGATCTAGTTGTGGTTTCTTGATAAAGAAACTACCAGCTTGAATGGTTTTGGGACGTGACCTAAAGGTAACGACGAGTTAATAATATTGAGAAGCGGTTTTTCCTGCTACAGGTAACAACTCTTTCAGTAATTTAGTGGGTACAGGATATAATAAACATGTTGTTGGTTTAGATGCAGTGATAAGTTTATTTAGCTCTTCCTGGTCCTATAGTTGTAAAGCACTGCAGTTTATCTTTGGGTGCGATTATGAGATAAAACTAAAGTATTAGACGCTGTAGAATCTACATTTGTTATTGTATTTCTGATGTTATCTATTTTTATCAGTGAAGAAATTCATAAAGTCATTACTATTTAACTGTGAGGGAATATTTAGATCGGGTGGCGTCTGGTTATTTGTTAATCTAGCCACTGTGCTAAATAAAAAAACCGTGGATTGTTTTTGGTTGTTTTCTATGAGTTTGTGGATATGCTCGGCCCTGGCCAGTTTTTAGAGCCTGTCTATAGCTGGACATACTGTTTTTCCACGCAGTTCTAAAAAACTTCCAAGTTAGTTTTTCTCCATTTGCGCTCAAGACTACGAGTTTCTTTCTTGAGAGCGTGGGTATTACTGTTGTACCCATGGCACAGCACGTTTTTCTCTAACCTTTTTCAATTTGATGTGGGCAACAGCTTCTAATGTATTAGAGAAGATAGTGCCCAATATTGCCAGTCATTTTGTCTAGTTCATGTGTATTTATAGGTACACCGAGCAGTTGAGATAAATCAGGCAGGTTATTTGTGAATCTGTCTTTGGTGGCTGGAACAATAGTTCTGCCCGGACGATAACGCGAAGCCATATAGTTATTATCATCAATACGCAGAATGCACGATACAAGGAAATGGTCAGTAACATCATCACTTTGAGGTACGATATCTATGTCAGTAAGATATAGATATAGATTCCATGCGATATCATTAAATCTAGCGTATGATTAAAACCATGAGTGGTCCTGGTGACATTTTGCTTTACTCCAAAACAGTATATTAAGTCAGTAAACGCAATTCCTAATGCATCATTTTTATTATCAATATGAATGTTAAAATCTCCGAAAATTAGCGCTTTATCAGCGGTAACCAACAGGTCTGAGAGGAAATCTCCAAATTCTTTTAGGAATTCTGTATACGGCCCTGGTGGTCTATACACAGTAGCCAGAGAAAGAGATACCTTATAAAACAACACAAAGCAAAGAAAAACAAACAAAAACATAAAACAACAAACAAAATGTAAGACAAACAAAAAGCAACAAAATGTAACAAACATTTAAATGATTGGTTTTGTTGGGTTGATTCAGCAAAATAAATAAATAAATAAATAAATCATCACAACAAATTTTCATTTTCAGGTAAAACAAAATAGTTTGCTCATATATATCATTTTTAAAAATGTATTTATTTTGTTTTATTTGTGTACTGCTGATAATTTTCTCATTTTGTAGAAGAATGTGACTAAATAGGTTTTAACTGAGAACTGGCATGGTATGTGTTTTTATGTGTGGCATGCCTCATCCAAAAATTATCCAGACTACATTAAAAAAAAAAAAAAATTCACTTGCATTCTGTTGAATCAAGAAGTTTAATTTTTTTTTTAAAAAGTGTAAAAAAAAAAAAAACTGGAAAGTGCTTTTAAAGAACAGGACTCCTGGACTGTTGTACATCTACCAGTCAGTCAGATAACAGTAGCTTCAGGCTTGTTTGATGGCTGCTGCATTTGCATTCGTTCCTTTAAGTGCTTATTGTCAGATCAGCAGATCAGAATATAAAGTCACCATGTTTTTGTAATTTGTAATCATCCCTTTGGTAACAGTGCAGCGGGGGAGGCAGTATCGTCTTGCCCTGCGGCGTGACATGCGAGACACGCAGTCAGGAAAGTAGTTTAGTCAGCAGACACTCATATCACAGCTGGGCAGAAAGAAAGGAAACCACCTTCATCTAAACACCTCTGCAAAACTAAACCCCTAAAATACAAACATAAAAATTCATAAAATAAAGAACCATAAACAACAAAACCGACAAGATTAACTTGCAGGATTTATGTGAGGAGAGTATTTAAATGAAAGCTCTTGGTGATTGCGTTGGTCATTATGGAAATGATCTGCGTCTGTGTTCTTTAATTTGCTCATTGCCAGTAGATCAGCCACAGAACAACCGCTCTCATCAAGACCTTTATGGGATTGCGGTCACATGCTAATTTGCCCTATTTACTAAATCTGGCCCTAAGTCCATAATCATACTGTTCAGTCAATATTATAACTTTATTGACAGTATGTTTATACTGTATAGCCAGAGGAGAGCTGGACCCCTGATGGAGCCTAAGGTTGTTTTTCTTCATTATCCAACATCAAATAGAGTTTTTCATTGCTTGCCACATCCGCCTTTGGTTTGCACACTGGGGGACTAAAGATAAGTCATAAAGCATGATTTTCTATCAGCTTCTTGATGAAACTGCTTAGGGGTGTGTGATATGACCAAAACAGTGATACTCATCACTTAATAGTAATTCTGGCAGAACATGGGTTTGTCACAACACCAGAATATTTCTTAAGTCGACAACTATTACCGTTTTCAACATACTCACATAAAGCAATATATAAGCTACCTTAACTGTATTATCGCCGACTGTAGACTGTAGCCAGCTCTAAACTGCTAAATTGTGCACTATAAGACATTAAAGCACTATAGACCTTAACTTAATAATATTACTTTGTCTTCAAGTCTTCTAGAAACAAGGGTTCAAAGGTTTGGGGTCGGTAAGAAGTTTCTTATGCTCAGGCTGTAAAAACAGTCAACTGTTTTCTATACAAAAAAATATAAAATAACTGTTTTCTAAAATAAAATTAAATGCCATAGAAACAAATATAAATGCTTTCAGCCACAAAAGCCTAAATAATAATCATCAAAACTGTATAAGATTCGTCAAATGTTGTCCTTTTGTGTTCTAGAAAATCTGAGAATCCAGGTTGGTAGAATGGCATAAATAACTGCAAGCTTTTAAAAGAGCATCGTACTGTTTTGCAATCTAGTTCTACATCATATGATCCAACAGCAAAACAAATAGTCTTTATTTGGTGCTAAGCACAGAAATCTGGTCAAGTACCATTGAGTGAGTGATTGCGCCATTGTTATTCAGGACAAAACAAGAGTGCATTCTAGGAAAATGTTAATACCAAGACCTCTGTTTCCTCTCAAACCATTGTATTTTGGTGTGTTACAGCTCGAGTAGAGAATGCTCAGGAACGTCCTAATCTAATCTAGCCTCCATATGTTTCTCTTTAAGAGATCCTCCCGTGCTTTCGTCTGTGCGATGGTCAGAAATTCCTTGCGTAATTGTATCTTGGCACCTGTCCCTGTGTGTTTGTGGCATTGCAGCTTTAATTCACTTTTGGCCTTTGCAGAAGAACCAAACATACTTTAGTTCATTAAGTTATAGAGCAGGGATTGAATTGATGTAAATTATATTAAACAATGTGGAACATTCAGAGGTTGTTTTTCTAAGGTGAGCATCACTTATAGTTCTGTAAGTTTTAAACTTGCTACATGAAAAATGTGCCTCCACCTACATTTTTGCAAAAGTCTCTGCAGTTTCCAGGTGAGATGAACACTCGTGGCAGTAAAACACCAACAGCTTTTCCCTTTTCACACAAATTATGATTACAGAGGCAAATTATCAATTAATATAGATGTATTTTTGCATGGTTTCTTGCACAATGCTATGTTATGAACTCAAAACACTTTTATCACAGTGCATAATTTGTAAACGAATACAGTTTGATGTTTCCATCACATAACCAGCTCCATATGTATGGCTTATCTAAGAAACTAAAATTGCTCGGTAGCGCACCTGGTATGCCGTTGAGTTTGTGATGCAGGGCGTTTGGCTATGAGTCTCGTGAAACATGAGTTGCAATAAAAGAACTGAAATACTTGTAGAAGCAAGATACAATAGCATAGTTCTGTCAGGAAATCTGTTTGTCTCTAACGTTTGCCTTTGTTGTCAAAAATATGATAGAAACTGAGGGCCCTTTTAGTAAGGAAACAGATAGAAACAACTGCACAATAAACTTGCTGTGTGAAGATGCATCGAGCAGTGTCAAGATTTCAGATTTCATTTTTGTGGAATCCATAAGTGAATGTGAACTGTACCAGAAGCCTTTTTCCACATAATATGCCTTCTACAGCTGAGAAACTCTGTAAAGCATATCGCTGGAGTTATTTCAGCCACTTTCATGAAGTGCAGATATTTCCCCTCCTGTTCATAATGAACATATGATGTGTGTGTGTTTTGCATTAGCTCCAGAGAGAGTTTGTGGGCTCAAAGTGGTTCAGACACTCGCGTCTAGAGACCCTCACTCGTCCCTTTGGCAATTAAGAATTTGCAACTTGTCAATCAAATGACTTAAATGTTTACAGTACTTTGCTAATTTGGTCTGTATGCATTGCACTTGGAGTCCAGTGACGTTATTTTGAAGAAAAAGTCAAAATAGTAGTTCAAAGCTTATGCAAAACTCAAATAAAGAGTTTTAAAAAGGTTTGGAATGACATGAGATGAGGTAAATAAATAAATGTCAAATATAGAGTGTCACAAAGGCACTAAAGGCATCTGATCTGAGAATGCTTGTAACTTCCAAATTTAATTGAGTTTTTATTCATTTTTCAAAGCCTTTTAAATTTGCATAAAAGCCACACTAAAAGATGCCTGCTTTGAGATGCCAGCAGAAACAGGATAAGCAAGTACCCTCGTGTCAGAGGCAGCTCAGTGTATTTAGGCTGTATGTAGATGAATCAGAGCGACTGAAACCATGTCATTGTCAATCAGCGTGCATCCTGTTTTCAGTGGCTGTGCAGGAGAACGATCAACTGTCAAGCTTGGTTTCTTTAAGATGTTTTAAAATCAAGCTCATTCTTGGTTTTTGTTCTTGGCCTATTCATTTCTCTGAAGGCCTCTGCACCTCCATACTTTTCAACAACCAGAAAGATTAATAATGAATAAAAAATAGGTGCGAATACTAAAACTTTCTTTGTGGTCAGAGCTGTACCGGACAAAAGTAAGATAAACCTAAAATAGATACAGAAACAGACTGTCCAATTTAAATCTTTCTCACCAACTATTATAATCTCTTGTGGATTTGGCATAGTGTCAGTCACGAGCCAGTTATGATATTGTGATAATCTATTGAATTGCAACACGGCACTTTGTTATATCATATCATGAGATAGTTACTGATACCAAGCTGTGGTGTGGCTGTTAGCTCATCAGAGATCATTTAAGACATATGTGAACATCTTAAATATATACAGTAGTACACTAATAACAGCACTTTTCAGGACATTGCTAAAAAAATAAAAAAAGCTACTTCCCTGATCGGGTATAATGGGTATAATGGTTAGGAAGAATCTGAGAGATTTCTTCACAAGCCAAAAATGTCAAATTGGGCCTAACCAGACAGTGATGGCTTTATTAAGCAACTGGTCGGTCGTCAATAGTATCTGGGTCATTGCTTTAAGGAGAGATGAGACATTGATGTTGCCTTTGCCAGCTGGCTGTAATGGTAGTATAAGGCAGGCTTTGTTACCACTTTCTTTGCAAAGGGAAATGTACCCTCTACCACTGGTGCAGACATGCAAACATATCGTGCCAGACTTGGTGACATTTGTGGTCAAACACATCCTTTCTTGCATGCTGCAAGGTGTACCATTCTGCATCAGATATCTCAAGTCACATGGTTGCATTGAACAACATCTTCAGTTCTCTAGTATAACAAAAACAATGCTTTTAAGGAATATGTTCATCTCAATATGCGCTATATATGTCACTGCTGAGGTCATGCGTTCAAAGCCTAGGGAATGCATGCACTGAATGCAATGTAAATTGCTTTGCCCAATGCATAAATGTATTTATTAATTAACAGTATATTAATAGTAATTTATTTAATTAGTATAATCATGCCAATCTACTGCCAGACCTTTAAAGGCGAAGCACTGCTCTGTTATGCTGCATGAAGCAATGGAAAAATCATGGTCATGCAAATCTTAATGACTGGAAATCTCATAATGTCTGGCAGAATAAAGATAAGAAACCATATGTTTGTTTGAAAGGTTTTTGTGAAACTTAAAGAGGACCAGCTAAGGGGTCTTCAGAGGCCTGTGAGTTTGTGGTCTTGTGATCTGGATCACAAAAGAAGGACTTGTCTACTGGGTACTGAGGAGAAGCATGATGGCATCAGAATGTGCCCCTGGGACAGTGCAGAGAAACATCTGTAAATATTTCAACAAGTTTATTATGAGATCAGACCTGTGTCCTGGGTTCTTATGTGCAAATAAGGGAGGCATGCAAAATGTGCAGATCTGTGGATCCCCAGGACCAGAGTTGAGACTCATCCTCATTTTTCTAACCAAGATCTTCCTGGTGCTGGATAAAAGGATGTCCTCACCTCATATCATGCCTAAAAATAGGTATTTTGACATCTTTATCCATCAATTTGTAATCCCAGGGATCTCAGAAGGCATGATCAAGTGTGTTTTGATCTCAAATAAAAATAAATAAATTACACTTTCAATACAGTTTTCTGATAGTTGTTATCACGCTGATATATGTTCATTTGTTCGTTTTTATGAGAAGTTTGATTTTAGCTAGTAAAACGGGGCGTGTCGTTATGGTTGAATGGGTCTACAGGAGTTTGGCGGGAGATTGATACCGCGGCTCCACCTCATGACACTACTGCGTAGACTCTCGCTCCAAACGAATCTCTACTGCGCAGACTCTTGCTCCAAATGAATCTCTACTGCGCAGACTCCAAACGAATCTCTACTGCGCAGACACTCGTTTCAAACGAATCTCTACTGCGCAGACTCCAAACGAATCTCTACTGTGCAGACTCTTGCTACAAACGAATCTTCCTCACGACCCAACTGCACAGATTCTGGCTCCAAACGAATCTCTACTGCGCACAACTCGCTGCAAACGAATCTCTACTGGCAGACTCCAAAACGAATCTCTACTGCGCAGACACTCGCTTCAAACGAATCTCTACTGCGCAGACTACAAACGAATCTCTACTGTGCAGACTCTAAACGAATCTCTACTGTGCAGACTCTTGCTCCAAACCAATCTCTACTGCACAGGCTCTGGCCCCAAACCAATCTCTACTGTGCAGACTCTTGCTCCAAACGAATCTCTACTGTGCAGCAGACTCTGGCTCCAAACGAATCTATACTGCGCAGACTCTGGCCCCAAACCAATCTCTACTGTGCAGACTCTTGCTCCAAACGAATCTCTACTGTGCAGACTCTTGCTCCAAACGAATCTCTACTGCGCAGACTCCCTCTACTGGGCTTCCAAACCAATCACTACTGTTTCAAACGAATCTCTACTGCGCAGACTCCAAACGAATCTCTACTGTGCAGACTCTTGCTCCAAACCAATCTCTACTGCGCAGACTCCAAAACTGCGCAGACTCTCTCCCACTCTCTCTTTCAAACGAATCTCTACTGTGCAGACTCTTGCTCCAAAACGAATCTCTACTGTGCAGACTCTCTCTCCAAACGAATCTCTACTGCGCAGACTCCAAACGAATTTCTACTGCGCAGACTCTTCACGGAATCCACTGCGCAACTAAAAACGAATCTCTACTGTGCAGACTCTTGCTCCAAACCAATCTCTACTGTGCAGACTCCAAACGAATCTCTACTCCAACACTCGCTTCATCTCTACTGCGCAGACTCCAAACGAATCTCTACTGCACAGACTCTGGCCCAAACCAAACTGCGCAGACTCTCTACTGTGCAGACTCTTGCTCCAAACGAATCTCTACTGCGCAGATCGCCTGGCTTCAAACGAATCTCTACTGCGCAGACACTCTGGCTTCAAACCAATCTCTACTGCGCAGACTCTGCCCCAAACCAATCTCTACTGCGCAGACTCTGGCTCCAACTCCAAACCAATCTCTGCTCCCCTCTGCACAGACTCTGGCAAACGAATCTCTACTGCGCAGACACTCGCTTCAACCAAATCTCTATGGCGCAACTCTCTACTGCACGAACACAACTGTGCAGCACTCTGGCTCCAAACCAATCTCTAGCTCCAAACCAATCAGCACTGCACAGACTCTGGCTCCAAACCAATCTCTACTGCGCAGACAATCTCTACTGTGCAGATTCTGGCTCCAAACCAATCAACACTGCACAGACTCTGGCTCCAAACAAGTCACTACTACGCAGACTCTGGCTCCAAACCAATCTCTACTGCGCAGACTCTGGCCCCAAACCAATCTCTACTGCGCAGACTCTGGCTCCAAACCAATCTCTACTGCGCAGACTCTGGCCCCAAACCAATCTCTACTGCGCAGACTCTGGCCCCAAACCAATCTTACTACTGTGCAGACTCTGTGCTGGCTCCACCTCACTACACAACTGTGCAGACTCTGGCCCCAAAAACCAATCTCTACTGCGCAGACTCTGGCTCCACCTCACGACACAACTGTGCAGACTCTGGCTCCAAAGCAAACACTCGCTTGCAGACTCTGGCTCCTACCTCACGACACAATCTCTGTGCAGACTCTGGCTCCAAAAAATCCAATCTCAGACTCCTGGCTCCACTGCGCAGACTCTGTGCCCCAAAACCAATCCTCTACTGCGCAGACTCTGGCCCCAAAACCAATCTCTACTGCACAGACTCTGGCCCCAAACCAATCTCTACTGTGCAGACTCTGGCTCCACCTCACGACACAACTGTGCAGACTCTGGCTCCAAACCAATCTCTACTGTGCAGACTCTGGCCCCAAACCAATCTCTACTGCACAGACTCTGGCCCCAAACCAATCTCTACTGTGCAGACCAAATGACGTCATTTACTCAAGATGGTAAACACCACACACACAAATGCGCAGACTCTGGCTCCAAATGACGTCATTTACTCAAGATGGTAAATCTCATTTACTGATAATCTCTCATAAATTTTAAAAAAAGTAAAAGGAAATAGATACGCCTCCCACATCTTTTTACAGTACATTCTACTTACCTCACACACACCACCACAACAAAAAAAAATAATCATTTATAAAGTTTGAAAAGGTTGAAGCGAATAACAAGGATGTTCACAGTGGTTCTTCTATGGCATCGCTGTGAAGAACCTTTTAAGCACCTTTATTTTTAAGCGTGAACACAGTATTCTGTAGCTGTCTTAATACATTGATTAGCTTAGGTTCAGGTGTGTTTAATTAGGATTGAAGCTAAACTCTGAAGGTCTTGAGGGCCAGATTTGTCCATTCCTGGTTTTGAGGGTTCAAGATGACAGCAGAGAATGAAAAAAATTCAAGGATTCAAGATAAAGGTCATTTCGCTGACTAAAGAGATCAGTGTTGGGGGTAATACAAGTTAAATAATCAAATGACTTTTTCAAGTAACTGGTACAGTAACACATTACTTTTAAATTTACAATGAAATACCTGAAATGAGTAACACAAGTTTGTAACGGTTCAGAGGTACTTCCTTCAGCCAGAGGCTTATTTATTTCACTTTTGGGGTGAAAGGACCTTTACAGTTGGCAAAAATAGAACTTTTGGATTTTATGTTCATTTATAAAAAAGTAGGCCCAGTCCAGGTGACAGAGTAACACAAAAGTAACATAATGCACTATTTTCCTGGAAAGTGAAAGTGTGCATGTGATACTTCATGTGTCGCTACACTAGACAATAGACAGTGGATATTACAATAAAAAAAATCACAAAAAGTACATTTTATACAGAAAATGATAAACACACAATAAATTATGACAAGAAAAATCATGTGTAATGTACATTTTATACAGAAAATGAAAGATACACATAATGGCTAAAATTCAATTACATTTACAATACGCTATATCCCAAAATTTACTGGAAAAAAAACAGTTTATTATCCATTGAGATGGTTTTTCGTAGAGTTTGGAATTGAGTCTTCATGAAATTACCACTTTTGTTATGCAACCAATAAGAAATGAACACAGTGCCACGTTTCACTCTGAAACCAACAGTGCATATATTTCATTGCCAGCAAAGAGCCAAAATAAAAGATACAGGGATTAGCATGAAAAAATGAAGAAATTAAAACGTTAATATTAATATTGTAATTTTATAGTACTATAAAAATATATATTCTTTATTTTTATTAAATAATGCTTTTTTCCCAGATTATTTTATAGTACAGTAGTATTATTATTGCAATATATTTGATTTTAATAGTAATTACAAAGAAATTTAAATCATAATAAAATATTACTAATATTTCATAGTTATATTGAATGGGTCAAAATGATGCAAATGTATACTATGAAAACTAAAGTGGAAAGAGGCACTGCCTTTTAAATGTAAGATGTTTAAGTTAGTTAAAAAAAAAATAGAAAGTTTTTTCCAAATCGTTCAGTGCTCAAAGGGATTATTTGCACTCAAAGATTCTGGTTTTATTATATTATTTGTAATATTATAACAGTCCTACCCTGTATGGATACGCACTCTAACTGTGACACATTGTGTGTTTATGTATAAATGTAGACTGTGGATTTGGTCATACACACACACACACACACACACACACACACACAGTCCAATGATGGAGGAACTGAAAGCCAGTGTTCAACAACAAGCGAAGCAATTGTCCCGTGTCATGCATTGGTTAATGAGCTTTGAAAAGGGCAGGGGCTTCCCTCTCTGAAAAAACATTTATAATTCCACTTCTCCAATCAAGCCATTTTTGCTGAGTTGCATTTCCTCATGTTACATATCCATCTCATGTTCTGTTCCTGTATGCTGCACCTTCAGATTGGAACTCTCTTCACATTAAACTGCGGCTAAATCAGTTGGTGCTTTCCGTAATTTAAAAAAACTTATGCCAGCAATAGAAAATGATCTAATGAATTCCAAATGCTTTTAATTCTGTACTTTGCACAAAACCAAACACAAATATCACATATATAACCCTGAACAATAAAAAACAATACACAAAAAACAAAAATATATCAAAAACAATAACCAACAATACACTGTATGGGTCAAAATTATCCTTTTTTTTTGTCAAAAATCATTAGGATATTAAGTAAAGAACATGTTTAATAAAGGTATTTTGTACATCTTCTATTGTGAATATATCAAAACGTAATTTCTGATTAGTAATATGCATTGCTAAGAACTTCATTTGGACAACTTTAAATGCGATTTTCTCAATATTTAGATTTTTTTGCATTCTCAGATTACAGTTGTATCTCGGCCATATCGTCCTATCCTAACAAACCATACATCAATGGAAAGCTTATTTAATCAGCTTTCAGATGATGTAAAACCCTTATGACTGGTCACATATGTGTATTTGTATAACTGGGCCGCATATCTTGGCCAGGACACTCCTGTAAAAGAGATTTTTAATCTCAGTGAGGTTCTTTCCTGGTTAAATAAATGCTTAAAAAAAAATCAATAATTAATGCCAGTGTAATGTAATCGAGCACATGAAGACAAGTCCTAATGCTCTTGATGTGGTACAGTGAACAGGATTACGGAGTGTTGTGGTTTTCGTCAATGGTTTTCTTGTAAGCCAGCACATTGCGAGTGTTTCTTCACCCCAGCATTACTTACGTAAGCCGCATTCAGTGGGAGGATGGTGCTTACATAAAAGCCTCCACGGCGGTGGGATGGAGGGGGCGGGGCTTATGCTCAAGAGCGTGCACGAGCCCTGGCCGGTCAGTGATGCAGTGAATGAATGCCACTCGCCCGCTGATCCGTAACTGAGTGCGGGACAAAGGCCTCCTGGAGAGCCCACAGCTCCTCGGCCCGGGATAAACGCTCAGGCTCCTCTCACTTCATCACTGCGGCCGGTCAGCATGGTGAGTAAGATTGTGAACCAGTCGTTTCTTTGGGAGTTGTTGCATTGGTGTATGATTTATACGTTTGGTGGGGCCAGTCTTGATGAGGTCTTGATGATGGTTCTCTGATGAGTTATAATATGCATGCACTTGCATCAATGTAAATAAAGGAAGGCGGTGTGATGAGAATGTTATATTGGCCGGTATTAATTATTTTATATCATAGTAAACTGTGTATACAAAAGTTTGAGGTCGGTAAGATTGTTAAATATTTTTCAGAACTATATACTTTATATATCAGAACTATAGTGAAAACAGTAAACCTGTGCAAATATCATTATTATTATTGAAAACGGTTGTGCTGCTCAGTATTTCTGTGGAAACTGTGATACATTTCAGGATTCTAAAAGAACAAAACTTATTTGAAATCAAAATCTTTTGTAACATAAATGTCTTAACTGTCACTTTTGATCAATCGAATGCTGAATAAAAGTATCAATTTCTTTAAAAAATAAAAATAAGATAAAAATAAAGAAAGAAATCTTGACCACAAAATGTAAATATTTGAATATTTTATTAGACCAGAAATTCAATAGAAATGGTTTATTTATCAAATAAACACACTGAAACACACTCTATTACTAATAAATTTCACAAATAAGTAGAAATATTCAGCAAGTAACACTTTGAATTAAACAACAAATTACTAAGTCAAAAAAATTTTCAATCAAAAAATACATCTATTAATACTTACATATACAAATTAAATAAAAAAAATTAAACTCGATAACTAAAGAAAAACAAGTAAATAAAACAAATTAATCATATTTCTTTATTTTCTCTTTTATTTTAAACTCGATGGCTGCAAACCAAAACATGCGTAACAGTCTAACATCAGTGTAAAAACAGCTTAGTGTTACGTTACGTAACACTAGAGTTCTGAACAAAAGATTGCTATTAATATTATATAATAGACAGTTGGGACTCTAAATTCTGATTGAAGGAGCTACCTTTAAACCTGGTGTAAAATAGCTGTGTAAATAACTCATAGCAGTCCTATTAAACAGCTGTATAGTATGACATGATCTCTCCCATCTGTCATTACGTGGCAGATTCCCTGGGAACAGGTCTTCCTCTGACCCCCCACACAGACACACATACTCCTTCCGACAGCCTACATTCTCCTCACCGCTAACCGCTAATTTAGTGATTCTGTGTGTCATCCTGCCCGGGAACATGGGATTCTTCCCTAGAAAACTCCCTTCTTTTCCTACAGGAGCAAATGGAGATGAGCTTGCTGTAGTTCCTAATAACGTGAAGCATCTTTAAGAATTAAAGTTCCCATTTTCAAGGATTTCTTGGCTGCTTGGTTGAGCTCAAAGTGTCTTTTTCCTAAGAAAGAGCCAATCAGAATTGGACTTATCTGTTTGCTTAGAGGTAATCTACACCCAGGAGTTGACTAAATCAACTATGCTTTAACCACAGCACGTATACAGGTTTAAAATGTAATCATCTTGTGGCGGATAGAGCTCAGTCTGAAATGATCTCATATCCTGTCAACTTTTAGATCTTAACTAAGGCCCCATTTACACTGCATGGTTTCAAGTGACCCAATTCCGATTTTTCACCTCTCAATGTGGCACAGATCGGATATGACCGTGAACCGTGGGTAACAGGAAAAAACCGCCATGGATTCCGATTTTCTCAAGATCGGATTCAGGCCTCATTCCATATGTGGTAATAAATCGAGATATGAATCGGATACGTGCATTTGCGTGTGCCAGTAAGCAGACAAATCGGATATTCCCCCCTAAATGCGAGTCGTTACGTCATTAAAAAAGTGACGTTACTCTAGGTGGACACCACCAACTGAGATCACATGACTTATTATAGCGCGGCGATGGAGGACGAAGGATACCCAACAGTGGAGCAACCTGCCAAGGTTTCATGTCTTTTAAGTCTTTGGGGCGAAGAGAGACAGTGCAGGCAAAAATGCAGGGTTGTTACAGAAATAAATCCGTGTTTAAAGACATTTCACGATATATGGGAGAGGCACGGTTTACAGCGCTTTTTTTCTTTTCTCTCTTCCGCCGCCGTACGAGACCAAAGTTTTTGTTGATTTTTTTGTTGACTTTTCAAAATATTGTGGAAAGCCAAAACACTGTATATATTATTTGCATATGCATCCATTGTATTTCGTGCTGTTTTACTTCCTTTTTTTCCCGCGTCACAGAACGTCTACGTTTGGTAGTTTCACAGTGTATAGTGTAAATGCCAAAATCGGATACGGGTCCCACTTTTAAAAAGATGATGTAAGCGGTATCGTCAAAAAAATCGGAACTAGTCAGAAAACGGATTTGGGCATCAAGACCTGAAATGATCTCATATCCTGTCAACTTTTAGATCTTAGCTTGATGAATCCAGGATGAGTAGAGACTGTGGAGAAACTAGACACTGTGACTTTAAAGGAATCAAAGCGTATTGAAATGCACAGATAATTTTAGCAGCGGAAGACGCTGCACAGAGACCAGCTCTGTTCCCATGTTTATTTCCATAGACATGTGGCCTCATATATTTGTGTTCTCAGCACAGTATGCACCAGCATGGTGTCCACCACCTTGCTACATCATATATACTTCATATGCACATTTTTAGTCAAAGCGCATCCAAGCATGCAGTTACCACAGATTAAAAGCGTAAGACAAGGCTGTGTGAACAAAATTTTAAAAAATTTAACCTGAATTGTTTTAAAACTTTTGTTTAACCTTTGTTTTAACAAATAAAATAACCTTAATAAAAAAAAACAACCTAAAGACCAATCAACTGTTTGGGTACCAGCATTCTTCAAAATATCCTTCTTTTTTGTGTGTAACAGAAGATGGACGCTCCCCCCCCCCAAATGACAGGTTTTGGAACAAGTAAATGATGTACAGTATTTTCATTTGGAAAAAAATCCATTTAATTTGGTAAAAGACAGCAATGTTCAACGCAAACATTTGTTATTAATAATAATTACACATAGATATAACCACAGAGCTTAACAATATAGCCAAAATGTTAGATATTTATATAGATATATTTTATATATATTATATATATAATATATTATATATATCGCATATATATATATATATATATATATATAATATATATATATATATATATTCTTTTAGGATTCATGTTATCATGACGAGATTTCACGGGGGATTATTGCTATATTATACTATATTATCACGGTATACTTATTTTTAAATGGAAACTCATATATGACTTATATTTTAATAAACATGTAGTTTTTGCCTGTTTTAGTAACCATATATAGAAATGTAAACCATATAGAAATGTTTGCTGCCCCCGTTCTCTGGCTGGTCTAGTTTTCTATCCTCTGAAAGCAGTGCTCAACCCGTTTGATGGCCGGTCCGATTTTCACTCTGTTTTCCGTCTTTCCCGCTCCTCTAAACAGCTCGTGCCCCACCGTCCCCGATGCCCCGTCTATTAATATTATGCACCGGTCTGCAAAAGCAAAGTGATTTTTGTGGAACATTTGTAACCCTTCGGGCTCTAACGCAGTCACTCATTGCAATAGAATTCCTTGTCATAGAACAGAGGTTACCTGTCAAATTCTTGCTCACTCGCAGCTGCCTCCCCCGTCTCACTTCTTAAGGAATTAGAATCCGTTTGTGATCACCGCAATCTTGCCCTCCAAACTGTGACTATCGTGAATATTTCTTCGACCATACCGTACAGGTTAGAAATGGTTTACTTTGACAAATAAACACACTGAAAACCACACTCTATTACTAATACATTTCACAAATTAAGTAGAAATTATTCCAGGATCTTTTGAATTAAACATGAAATTTCGAAGTAGAAAGTATTTTCTTGCAAAACATACTATTTTTATTTTATTTACAACTTACTGTAAGAAAATGTTTGTCCACAATATAGAAAACCCAGTAAATAAAACAAATTAATCATATTTTTTTTATTTTCTCTTTTATTTTAAACTCGATGGCTGCAAAACCAAAAACATCGGAACAGTCTAACCTCAGTGTAAAACAGCTTTATGTGTTACTTTGACGTAAACTTGAGTTGCTGAACAAAGATTGCTATTAATATATATAATAGACAGTTGGGACTCTAAAAACTAACTAAATTAAAAACCGTTAAAAAATATCTAAAATAAATAGTCAAATACTCGTAATCAGTCCTATTAAACGCTGTATAGTATGACATGATCTCTCCCATCTGTCATTACGTGGCAGATTCCCTGGGAACAGGTCTTCCTCTGACCCCCCACACAGAGGCCTTTCTTGTGCTGACAGTCTCTTTGTGGCTCACCGCTAATGGAGTGATTTCTGTGTGTCATCCTGCCCGGGAACATGGGATTCTTCCCTAGAAAACTCCCTTCTTCTTTTCCTAGGAGCAAAAGGCAAATGGAGATGAGCTTGCTGTAGTTCCTAATAACGTGAAGCATCTTTAAGAATTAAAGTTCCCATTTGTCAAGGATTTCTTGGCTGCTTGGTTGAGCTCAAAGTGTCTTTTTTTCCTAAGAAAGAGCCAAAGTCAGATATTGGACTTATCTGTTTGCTTAGAGGTAATCTACACCCAGGAGTTGACTAAATCAACTATGCTTTAACCACAGCACGTATACAGGTTTAAAATGTAATCATCTTCTTCCGAGACCGAAGCGTTTATGTTGTGCCGCATTTCTAGTTTGTCTTTTGAGGTGCTTTCAGGCCCCATTTAACTGCATGTTCAAGTGAACCCATTCCGATTTTTTTTCTCTCATTGTGTGCACAGATCGGATAATGACCGGATGAGTGTGTAAGCAGGAAAAAACCGCATGGATTCCGATTTTCTCAGATCGGATTCAGGCCTCATTCATATGTGGTAATAAAGCGGATATAATCGGATACGTGCCATTTGCGTGTGCCATGTAAGCAGACAAATCGGATATTCCCCAGTAAATGCGAGTCGTACGTCATAAAAAAGGTGACGTTAACTCAGGTGGACACCACCCAACTGAGATCACATGAACTTATTGATAGGCGCGATGGAGGACTAAGGATACACACAGTGGAGCAATGCCGCAAGTTTCATGTCTTTTTAAGTCTTTGGGGCGAAGAGACAGTGCAGGCAAACATAATGCAGGGTTGTTACAGAAATAAATCCTGTTTTAACGACATGTTCACGAGATATGGGGAGGCAAACGTTTAAGCGCTTTTTTCTCCGCCCGCGCCGTACGAGACCAAAGTTTTGCTGATTTTTTTATGTTGACTTTTCAAAATATTGTCGAAGCAAAACACTGTATAATATTATTTGCATATGCAGTCCCATGTATTTCGTGCTGTTTTACTTACCTTTTTCCGCGTCAGAGACGTCTACGTTTTGGTACGTTTCAGCAGTGTATAGTGTAAATGCAAAAACTCGGATACGGGTCACTTTTAAAAGATGATGTAAGCGGGTCGTTTCGTCAAAAAAATCGGATATAGTCAGAAAAACGGATTTGGGCATCAATGATCTCATATCCTGTCAACTTTTAGATCTATCTAAATCTTAACTTGATGAATCCAGGGATGAGTAGAGACTGTGGAGAAACTAGACACTGTGACTTTACAGGAATCAAAGCGTATTGAAATGCACAGATAATTTTAGCAGCGGAAGACGCTGCACAGAGACCAGCTCTGTTCCCAGGTTTATTTCCATAGACATGTGGCTCATATATTTGTGTTCTCAGCACAGGATGCACCAGCATGTGTCCACCACCTTGCCTACAATCATATTATTCATATGCACATTTTCAGTCAAAAATATCAAGCATACATTACCAGCATTTTAGTGCTCTGTCCTAATAACTGATTTTTACATCAGAAGCTGATTGGTTTGAGACTGTTGGTTTACCGTTGGTTTTACTAATGAAATGATCGTTAGTAAATAAAACGATCTTAAAAGTTCTTCATGGTATCAACTGTTTGGGTACCAGCATTCTTCAAAATATCTTCTTTTGTGTTTAACAGAAGAATGAAGCTCATACAGGTTTGGAACAAGTAAATGATGACAGTATTTTCATTTTTTGGGGGAAAAAAATCAATTTAATTTGGTAAAAGACAGCAATGTTAAACATTTGTTATTAATAATAATTACACATGATCCAAAAACACATAATTCTTGCAGTATTCTGACCACAGAGCTTAACAATATAGCCAAAATGTTAGATATTTATATAGATATATATATATTGCTTTAGGAGTCATTTTATCATGACAGATGTCACAGGGATTATTGCTATATTATACTATATTATCACGGTCTTTAGGAGTCATTTTATCATGACAGATGTCACAGTGATTATTGCTATATTATACTATATTATCACGGTATACTTATTTTTAAACATACACAAATAAAATTACAAAAAACAAAAAAAACATGCATTTTTTACCAACCATATAAAAATGTTTGTGCCTAGACGCCTGTTGATAATTCAGTTTTAATTGAAAGGCATTTTCACTCATTTTTTGTCTTTTTATTTAAACCTTGATGGAAAAGATGAGATTATTAATAACTGACCTGCAAAAACAAAAGTGAGTTTTATGAACATTTCTAACCTCAGGCACACAGTCACTTGTTTAGAATTCATTAACATTAGAACGAGGTTAAGAACAAACTCTTACGCAGCTGTTGTGAATCTTAGGAAAGAATGTCTGTGATAAATTCTCCTGTGTGTATACGTATGAATAATACATTTGATTATTACTGAATGGCACACAGTAGTATAATATAATACTCACAAACTAATATTATAATTCATCTGTGAATTCTGTTTTCACTGCACTGCATTTCAGCAGATCTATTGTCTCTCTCACTTGGACAAGCTTTAGTGCTTAAGTAACTTAAAAGTTAGGAGCTGATTTGATTTTTTATGTAGAGTTTCTGACCCTGTGTGTCCCTCGTCAAACAAAACACAACATAACAAAAGCTTTAAATGGGATCAAAAAATGCAAAATTCACTTTTACTCAACATCAAGTCGTTTGATTTGAAATGTGTGTTGGCAGTGTGTGTACACAACCACCCTATAATGATAAAAATCCAAATATTTTTGTGTGCTTGCCTTAATAAAATAAAGCAAGAGGTGCTGATTTGAAAGAATGACAGAACATGGTGCACCTGCACGGTGCATAATACTTCACAAAGAGAAGTTTGTTCACAATCACAAAACAATAGATACAGTGTGAAAATGAAAAGAAAAGGAACTACAGCTGTGGTTATTCTACTTCAGTGCTTCACTAAAATCACCATCACGACCGCTGATTAAGAGTGATTGCAAAAATGTCTCAGAAGTACAGAAAACTCATTTGGTTTGAAATTTGACATTCTGACAATTAGTTTTAAATGATCTTAGTATCCAAATACTTTTTGAGAGCAGTGGGTCTGTCTGTAAACAACTATTTTAAAGATTATCCAGCAACAGAGAACAGCCTTCTTGCCTAAAAGTGCATATTAGTGTAATTACAGGCTAATAGACATCAATGCTAATTCATTTCTCACCAGCAACATTGAATCATAATTAATGTGTAATTATAGTTTAGTGTATGATGACAAGTATAGCAAACACTAATTTGCTAGCAGACTATCTTGTTATATACACAGATGACACATCTAATCTAATCTATCCATCCATCCATCCATCCATCCATATATATATATGGCTGGAGAACTTGGCAAAAAAAATTATATTGTTATTGTGATTTGAACCAACGAACACAGAAGTTACTGTATAAATATTGATGTTTTAAATTAAAATGTTACAGAATTTAAATGTAACATGTCAGATCCTGAAGCTGTTATTTTGGTGGAATATTGGTGAAATGCTGTAAACGTCTTTCCACAAAAATGTTGGAAATTATATGATTGT
Organism: Cyprinus carpio; assembly: GCF_018340385.1. Classification (NCBI taxonomy): domain Eukaryota; kingdom Metazoa; phylum Chordata; class Actinopteri; order Cypriniformes; family Cyprinidae; genus Cyprinus; species Cyprinus carpio. The sequence goes on along the minus strand of NC_056606.1, from coordinate 3,480,705 downwards.
GAATGTAAAACACGCAGCAGAGCTGAATATATAATTCACCTTTATCTTGATATTGTGATATCATGATATATCGCTATTTTGATTTTATTTCAATTACTTGTGCAGCCCCATTTGTTCCCCGTGAGGCAAGTGCTGGTGTAAATGATCTGACAGCGTCTTCTTGTGTCCTGCAGGTCTGAGTGTTTGCTGAGTGGACTGAGCCATAAACAGGCTTCCCATCTGGATCTCTGCCATTGCTCTCTTCCTGCTCTCCGTTCCCTGGATCCTCAGGCTGAAGAACACCATCGTCCCCGATCAGACCTTGAGCCCCGTCCAGAAGCGCCAGAGCCCCTCAGGGCCCACGGGCACAGCGGCACTTTAGGACTGTCTGCGAGTCATGAGTGAATTCTGGTTGTGCTTCAACTGCTGTATCGCCGAGCAGCCACAGCCGGTAAGATTATCATCACCTCCAGCCTCCAAACCACAGAAACCAGGAAGAAATCACTTTCATTAAACCAATTACCGGTCCCTATCATAGTCCTCTACCACACCCCCAGCCCGTCTTACAATGCAGTTATGGTCTGCAGACAGTACATGTTGTTCTGCAGAATTCTTGCCAGATTTACATTATTTTAATTTTATTTAACTACAATTAATATACATTAAAAAAATAAAAATAAGCAACAACAAAAATTTTGACCAGTTTTATGTTATGTGTCTTTAAGTACTATGCATGTACAGTATAGAATTAAGCATTTGCAACAATGCAGTTATGGTCTGCAGACAGTACATGTTGTTCTGCAGAATTCTTGCCAGATTTACATTTGTTGCTATTGAGGTTGTGATATGGATAGGGTTTGATGTGTTTTTCGGTCGGTCAAGTATCGAAAGGTACATTAACCCTGTGAAGCCTTACATATAAAATAATAGTCTTGTTTTTATGCAACAGTTTATAAAACCTTTAGACAAATGTAAAAAAAAAAAAAAGAGTTGGTAACGCTTTAGTTTAGAAACCAATTCTAACTATTAACTAGTTGCATATTAGCTTGAATATTACTAATATATTGACTGTTTATTAGTACTTATAAAGCAATTATAATCCTTAATCATAACTCATACCTAAACTTAACAACTGCCTTGCTAACTATTAATAGGCAGCAAATTAGGAGTCTATTCAGGCAAAAACCATAGTTAATTGTTAGTTAATAGTCAGAATTGGTGCTCAAGCTAAAGTGAAACCAAAAATTTTGTATAGATGTTTTTTCTTGTCTCATATTTGATACTTTAGAATTAGAATTAGCTCATATAGTATGATATAGTGAGAATATGGAATTCATAAAAAAAAAAAATATTAATAATAATACATTTAATTTATTTATTTGTATATCGGTAACACTTTATTTTAGGGTCTCTTAACTAGTTGCTTATTAGCATGCATATTACTAGAATATTAGCCATTTATTAGTACTAATTAAACATATATTAATGCCTTATTCTACATCCCCAATCCAATACCTAAACTTAACAACTACCTTACTAACTATTAATAAGCAACAAATAAGGAATTTATTAAAGGGGACATTTGTATGTAATAGTGAATAAGTGTTCCCTATTCTAAAGTGTTACCTGTATATCTTTACATAACTTTTGAGCAGTTGATATATATGGCCAGAAAGTAAGGTGGAATGTGATAGCTTCTAATGTAAATTAATGAGATCTTTATGACAAGTAAAGCTAAGCTGCTTCAGTACAGTATGAAATATTGAAATATTAAAACAATATCAAAGTATATGTTTTATGTGTCTTTCAGAGCAAAAAGACACATGATGTCTTGAGCTGAAGGTGGACGTTTGCACAATTATACTAAAAGACCTTTTACTTGCTAAAAAGGCTAAACTACCAATCAGATGACAGAAGGCATGGAGTAGATTGTTTGTAACAGGTTTATCAGCACAAGTTTAATCATGTTGATCATTTTAGAAATTTGCATATCAAATATGAAACAGCAAGTTTGATGGAAAGTACAATGTAATGACGTACAGTATGTACACAATAAGTATACTGTATCAAATTTTCTATGCAAGTTAGTAGTAAGGACACCTAATACAAAGTGGGTCCTTCCCCTATTTATTTATAATACATTTATGTCTGTATGGATGTGATGTGGCTAACATTTTTTAATAGTTATAGTTCTGAGGCGAAGGTTTGGCTAGCTAGCATGGTCCAGTTAGCTGCTGCTGGTGGAGTCAAGTCAAGTCACCGCGAGGTGCTAAACTATTCAGGACCTTATAGGTAATTGGTAAGATTTTAAAATCTATATGATGTTTGATAGGGAGCCAGTGCAGTGTTGACAGAACCAGTGTTGATATGGTCATACTTCCTGGTTCTAGTAAGAACTCTAGCTGCTGCATTTTGGACCAGCTGGAGTTTGTTTATTAAGTGTGCAGAACAACCACCTAATAAAGCATTACAATAATCTAACCTTGAGGTCATGAATGCATGAATTAACATTTCTGCATTTGACATTGAGAGCATATGTCACAATTTAGATATATTTTTGAAATGGAAAAGTGCATTTTTACAAATGCCAGAAACGCAAATGCTTCAAAGGAAAGATTACTATCAAATAGCACACCTAGGTTCCTAACTGATGACGAAGAATTGACAGAGCAGCCATCAAGTCTTGGACAGTGTTCTAGGTTATTACATGCAGAGTTTTTTGGTCCTATAATTAACACCTCTGTTGGTATCATCAGCATAACAGTGAAAGCTAACATTCATCCAGTTTTTTACATCAACTATGCATTCCATTATTTTTGTAAATTGGTATGTTTTGTTGGGCCGCGAAGAAATATAGAGCTGGGTATCATCAGCATAACAGTGAAAGCTAACATGTTTCCTAATAATATCTCTCAAGGGTAACATGTAAAGCATGAAAAGTAATGGTCCTAGTGCTGAGCCTTGAGGTACTCCATACTGCACTTGTGATTGATATGATACCTCTTCATTCATTGCCACGAACTGATGGCAGTCAAGTTAAGTACAATCAAAAATTTTGCATAGATGTTTTTTCTTGTCTCATATTTGATACTTTAGGATTTTATGGCTCATATAGAGTGATATAGTGAGAATATGCAGTTCATAAAAATAAAAAAACACATCTGACCTGATGGCAGTCAGATAAGTAAGATTTGAACCATGCCAATGCACTTCCTCTAGAGCTGTCTTTGCTGTTTAGTTTCAGTAGATCATGGTACACAGGGAAGTTAGTTTTGCATTTTGAACATGAAATGTCCTCTTTAACAATAATAAGTCCTTCGCTGAATCTGCACCTGCAGATCTCTGTAAAAAGCTCAGTTAATTTCAGTGAAATCAGTAAGCAAAAGACAAAAAACGATAAGTAACAGTAGTAGTGTGTTTGCATCGTGGTAACAGCACATATTTTAGCACACATCTGATTTATGCTCATCTACAAGCATGTGTGTTTGATGGGTCTGATATCCTTGGCTCTGTGTGGATGTGAATAACTTTGCTCTTTTTGCCCCAGCCATTTTAATCATCACACATTCTGCGAGATGTCGGCTGTCACAACAAATTATGCCAGAATGTGTCTCTGCTCAGTTAACAATGCTGAAGAGATTTATAATAACAAAATCCTTCAGCCCTAACAGGCATACCACGACTTCATTTAACCAAAAAATGATTTACTGATAAGACGGGTGTGAGGAAATCTATTTTGAGACTGTTTGCCAAGTTTAACCTGAGTACATTTTGTATTCAGGGTTTGCAAATGTCTTAACATTTAGGACTATTAGATAAATTCTTGACTTAGGCTTGTTAGTAACAGTTGTGCAGTCTGTTATTTGAAGATCTGGACTAGTAAGCAAAAGGTAACATTATGGTAGTAGCCTATATCAATTGATTTGTTTTCTTGATACAAACATAAAGAAATGGTGGGTTTTTGTTAAATGTGAGCCAAAATCATCACAATTAAAAGAACCAAAGACTTAAACTACTTCAGTCTGTGTGCATTGAATTTATTTAATACACGAGTTTCACAATTTGAGTTGAATTACTGAAATAAATGAACTTTTCCACAACATTCTAATTTTTTGAGATGCACCTGTTTTTGAAAAAGCAACTCAGATAGTTTCGTGTAAATTAAAAAGTAATGCATTACTTTACTAGTTACTTGAAAAAGTAATCTGATTATATAACTCATGTTACTTGTAGTGTGTTACCCCCAACACTGATAGTCAGTAATCGAACAGTTACCCAGGTCTCGGCTCAGGATCAGCTCTAATGATGTTGTGTGAAATAAGCAAATTCCACTGGCAGGGAAAAATAACAGAATCTCTCTCAAAACTGATTTATCAACATGTCCAGTGATATGCATACCAACACTACAAACTTTATTAAGGATTCAAGCCAATGTTAATCATTCAGAGATGTCCCTCTTTGACAAAACACTAATAGCTGGTGTTAAAGAATGTGTGGATGTTGTTATTCAAAGGCGTTTATTGATGCACGACAGAGACTAAAGGCTGACCAGCATGAAATGCAGTGAGGAGGGAAGATTCGTTCGATGAAAGTCAGTGAGGATCTTCTAAAGAGCATGGAACAGCCTGAGGAGGATTTTGTTAAATTGAAATTTTATGTTTTGGTCACATTTTCTCTAAACTTGAAAACTGCTGATAAGTTTAATTGGGTTTGGTTTGACTGAAGCTGTATAAGTTGAGAGATTTGCCACCTTTGGCCTTTCAAAGCTAAAGCACACAAGGAATTTCTGAGACTTGTGATATTACAGGCACTTATGAAATTTACCTGACTGGTGTTTGAAATGTGTGCACACATTGTACACCATAAAAAAAAATCACTGATTGTACAAGTCATTTCAATAAATAATTTTAAGTAATTTCAAGTGTTTTAAACTTGACATTGTACTGAAACTAAAGTAGCTATAGTTATTTTGTTCTGTATGGTGGCATACATCTGAGTAAAACGGATTATCAGAAATGAAAAAAACTGCTGGGTGGAGACGTGGTTCTGTGCATGGCTTGCTGGTTGGATGTTGAGATGTGGGCGTGGCACTCAAAAGTGAAGGTGTATGAACAAGAGCTTACAGGGTCGGGGTTAATGTGGACTAAATGATTGGAGTCCTGCATACATCATTTACACAGGAAGATCTAAATATTACATTCTGATTAAACATTATGAGATCAAAACAATTTGAAAAAATTAAACCTATGAACATATTAACTTCTCATCTGTAACATTATATTGATTAATTTTTCGTTATGAAAACCAATAAAATATTTGTATTTTTTTTTTTTTACATACAATGCAACCACAGATGACTCTATAATTCAGTATTAGATCAAAATATCAAAAGCAGATTTAGAGAAGAATTAGATGCCTAAACAGACCCAGTCCAACAATTGAATTTGGCTAAAATAAAATGTGACCGACTTAATTTTTCAGACACTTGATGGAGCCACTCTCTGTATTTTGCTGTTTTGTGAGTCTAATAGAGTTATTGTCAGTGTTCGCTTTACACAAATGACTAATAACATTAGTGCAAAAGTTTTCTGCAGAACTTGGGAAGTTGCAATAAGGGCGGCTGATCTTAAATCAGTGTGTAATTTAAGAAGATGGGTGCTTATTAAATTAGGTCACACTTTCCCTGGAGCAAAGAGACTGTGTCCTAATTATGAGCTGTCATCTATCCTGTGACGAGTGCTGAAACCTTCCTCCTCTGTGAGGAAAGAGGATCTATAAACACCTCCTGATCAAACAGCACCAACAGCATCACACAAACAGCGCTTCTCACTGGAAACACATAGAGACTCAACACACAGTTTTCACTAGATACTTTTCTTGAATTGCTATTGAATGAATACTATATATACTTTACCATTCAAAAGTTTGGAGTTGTACAGTTTTTTTTTTTTTTAAGAAGTCACACAGAAAACAGCTGTCATATGGCTTCAAACTAAGTTCTCTTTCGTGTCTTATTGCACTTAAACTGTCAAATACACACAAGTTTATTTTAAAAACACAGAGGAGTTACAAAAACGGGTGGAAACTGTGGGTGGAAACATGCAGATTAAGGTCTCCTTTCTACATCACGGGGGGAGTGAAATCTGACACGCTCGTTTTTTTCACAAGCTTGCAGAAAGAGGCTTACCAAAATATTACTGGGTTAATCTTTTTCACATTTTCTGAGTTGGTAGATGCACCAGGGACCTGGTTATAGCACTTAAACACAGGGAAAAAAAGTGAGATTTTCATGATATCTCACCTTTAACAAGAAAATCTGCTCGTAAAGACACATCATGACACACTATTCATGTCTTATGGCATGATGGAGCTCATACTGGGTGAGAAACGCTGTGCCCCAACAACTTCCAGTTTGCATACATCCACAGAAAACAATGTGCTCCGATGCATCCAGATTCTCACCTGCTTTAGAGTCATAGAGTCATTTGGCCTAAAGAAGGTATTTCGGAAAGCCTTCTGCTTTTGGTGCATGTCTATGATGTTTTCAAATGCTGCCTAAGTTGGCAGATCACACTTAATGTGTAGTCTTCATTGTATTTATAAATTAAAAATGTGTCATAAAAAGGGAAGGTGCTTAATCGTTGACCTTCTCTGCTGTGCGTTTCCTCACAGCTCACTGGCCGTTTGGAGCGGTGTTGAAAAATTGCAGTAATAAGAGGTTTTGTCCATTATATTGATTTCTGCTGACAGATCCTGAGGGCCACATGCTGCGCTCCCAACAACTCTCATGATCCCAAAACTATTAGGACAGTAAATACAACCACACACAGATTAACAGTTAATCGAAGACTTGAAAGCCAGGGATTTAGAGTTTTGAACATGTAACAATATAATAAAGGCCACCTGATGTTTTATTTTGAAATATTAAAAATGAGAAATTGTTTCACAGCAAACATGCATGGTTGTTACAGTAACTTTACATTTTACTTTGGAGTCAACTGAATGTTCAGTTCTTGAGTTATTTCAGATAATATCTTGCTACTTTTTGTCAGTCACTGAAGGAAAGTTGCAAAAAAGCCTTCAAAGCCTTTCAATTATATATTATTTTAATATTCAGTGATGGCTGAGGGTGAAAACTGGCCTAGTATTGATAAGACTTTTATAATTAATAAATCTACTGTGGCATGTTATCATTTATTTTCCTGGTATTTAATATCAAAATTCTTCTTTTGAAAAAAAAAAAAAAAGGATTTCATGAGAATATTTAGCTAGCACAGGAAACTGTGCTTTTCTGTGTATTCCTTTTAATATTTACTTGAGAGTAGCATAAACGTGCGTGGAGTATGTTGATGTAAAACAGCTGCAGCTCTACAGGTTTGATGAACGCAGGAGCGGTGAGCTGTGAAAAGCCATCTCCTCTGTCAGTGTCCAGTTGTCATAGCAACTGCAGTCTGTCACGTCTGACTCGATACTGAGAAACAGAAGAGTGAAGGTTTCTGTCGATGTCTGGCACATTAAGAGCATTCATTGACTTCTAATCTGTTTAGTGAATGAGCCACAGCCAAGCAAGGATTCCCCATCAACTTTGTATTGACTGAGAGGTATTTAAACACACAGTTGTGCTCATAAATGTACATGCCCCTTGCAGAATATGCAAAATGTTAATAATTTAATCAAAATAAAAGGGATCATGAAAATGGCATGTTATTAACAGTATTGCTTTGGCGTGGTGTATGATGGATTTATGAAGTGTCCTCAGCTGGGTTTGAGCTTTTTTTAGTCTTAACTCATTTTCTATTTCGTTTTCATTAAAGTTTATGGATTAAACATTGATCATTTTAAGGAATAGGGCTGAAAATGATGTGCTAAAACCAAAAAGATTGCTCTTCCTGAGGCCTTGAAACTAATGGCATAGTACTGGTTTCTTAAAGATTTCTAACGAAATTTGAGAGGTTTCTGTCGCTCCATTGAAAGTCCAGGTAACCAAAACTTTCAAGACATTATAAACCCAATTCATAAGAATCTAACACTTTATTCCAAGTGTTCTGAAGAGATTTAATTTTATGTGTTGATAAAAACTGCTTGTTTGATGCTTAAAATAAAACCAATGAGGTGTTGGTGGAATGAACTTTCATTGGAAAGTCAGAAATCTCTTTATTTGTGTTTCAAAGATGAACGAAAGTCATGGAACGATGTGTGTGAGTAAATGATAACAGTTTTATTTTTGTCTAAACGAACTCTTTAATGTAAAGCTATGAGGGGTAAAGGAACATTGCTGTTGAAATATGTTTAGATATGTATTCATCTATGTTTGTTTCTTATTCTGCAGAAGAGGCGGAGACGTATAGATCGGAGTATGATCGGCGAGCCGACTAATTTTGTCCACACGGCTCACGTAGGCTCTGGAGATATCTTCAGTGGCATGAACTCTGTGAGTACAGCTAATGTTCAGCAGGGTTGGGAATCGAAAAGTAATTCCAGTTCCAGAATCGGATACTTTAGGTCATGAATCGAATACTTGTTGTAAAATTAAACTTTCGATTCCACCCATCAATTCCTGTGTGCACATCTTTTTTTTTTTAAGGAGGCGAAAAGGGGCTGTTAAAAATGTATTTGTCTTTGAATCATTCATTCAAGAGATTCATTCAAAATCACTGATTCTTCCACTAATGAAACATGTAAATCTTGAGTGAGTCATTGAATCGTTACATTAATACTTTTTATTTAGTTGGATAATATTTCTTTCTAATATAGAACTACAACCTCCATTTAAAAAAACAAAAAAGGTCTAAATGTATCCAGAATCGTGCAGCTCTATTTTGCACACAAACAGCTCTTAATCGAGTCCAGTTTTTATGTAACCGGCTGATTTTTGTTCATAGTGTTCAGCAGCAATTAAATGTTTTGAAAAAAGAGACACAGAATAAATATGTTTGATATCTAAATGTTTAACTTCATTTTTAACTGCGTTGGGAATCAATAAGATTCGGAATCGATAAGCAGAATCAGAATCGGACTTGATCAAATTCAAACGATTCATGTTCAGTCATCTCGTTGGATTCACACGTGAAGTCGTCTTTACACTTACAATGCGATTCTGCAGAAAAGTCTCTACAACATCCAGGCTTTAACCCACTTTATGCTCTAGTATTAGAGAAAGGTTTAGTGCAGCTTTGATCTGTAAAACCAGAAACACCGAACAACTCAAGCTCAGAACAAACAAAGAAAGTAAGAAAAGTAGTCCATACAACTCGTGCACTATTCTTCTGAAGCCATGTGCCAGGGGTGTTTAATTTGATAATGTGACTGCGGTTCCCCCACTGAGTGACAAAAGACTGGTTTTCAGCGTGAATGCTGTGACAGAACACACAAAACACATCTAAAATGAGAAAGAGCTTTGTGTTTGACTGCACAAAGAGATCTGACAAGAAATCTGAGGTATGTTTTTACAGACTGTGGAAAGCTACAGAAAAGAGAAGCAAATGGATTGCTACAATTTCAAAGACACAAATTGACTCCAGGCAGCGAAACATGGATTTGCAGTTATCATTTTGTGTTAATATGTTGAATTTTGTGGTAAAATCATACCTTATATGTTGTATTGTTATATGTCGTATAGACAACTCATCGCTGAAATATAAACTGGATGTTTTTAAATAAACACTGACAAGTTTTTGGGCTGGACATATAACAAAAAATAATTAACAATTAAAAAAATTAACAAACAAAATTAAAACCAACCTATTTTGTATTTACAAAATGCGTTCACAGGCATATTTGCTTTATATATTTCCCGGCGTCCAAATCATGCACATATAAACGACTCCTGGATGCATATGGACCACTGGATCTTTAGTAAGTTGTAATGAACACTATATCAAGCCCAACAACCTTTAGCTTAAGCTGATTATAGTTTGTTTTACTGGTGTTTCAGCTTCCCTATTAAATCCAGGCATGCAGCAGCTTTTCTGCGGGGTGTGCTCTTGCAGGAAAGTGACGATAGATTTCAAACTCCGTTTGGGTTGATATTGTGTTAATCCTATGTCCAGGTGAACTCAGTTCAGAACCAGATGCAGTCTAAAGGAGGCTATGGAGGAGAGGCCATGTCTGTTAATGTACAGATGCAGCTGGTGGATACAAAAGCAGGATAGTTTGTGTCGTTGGAAGGGGTGAGTAAACCACTCTTTAGTTTCTACTGTTTGTGGGCTGGAATAACATCATATCTGCTACAATGTAATGCAATTATTGTGTGGTTTAGTGCTTAAGATCTGAACTGGAAGCTAAAAGCTTGTAGGTTTAACCCCTGCATGAATTGATTCATGATCTATGGTATAATCATGACCTTAAGACACTTAAGCTTTCTGTGTCAACTTTTAAATGCATTAATGTCCATTGTTATGAAACATTTGTTTTTTTGAATGTGTTTTTGTTTAAATGCCTGAAATAAGATATTTTTCAAGATATTTTCATGTTAATACCCCACAAGTTAAGCTTTATAGCAATTATGCAAATAAATGAAAGAGAGAACAACTGTATTACAGTAAATGGTGGTTTTGTGCATTTAAGGGATTTTACAGAACTGTTTGCATTAACTGAAGCTCTCGTTTATATGAAAAAGGTCCACAGAAATCAGTGACTCATTCACTAAAGACTTTCATTCAGTTAAGATCACTGGCAAATTATGAGTAATACAAATTTGAGTACAATCAGGTCATTCATACCCATAAATATAAATCATTTTACAAAAGAACAACCCAACTGTTCAGACTCTCAGTCCTAACATCATTGTAAAATAAAACACATATAATCATTAACATCTTTTTGAATGGTAAAAAATATGCACAAACCACTGTCTCCATTAACACTAGGTGCTGCTTTTGGAGCGGTAAAAATATCTGTTTCCCACGAAACGCTGTACAAAAAACAGCACTGCGCTCACAAACGCTGCATGATGAAATTGGTTTCCTTCAGATATACACTAATATAAAAACACTAGTGCCGCGCTTTGATTTTGAAACAGTGCTTATGTTTATTCAACGAAGTCAAATCCTTTTGGAAAATCTATTTGTGGCGGTCAGTTCTGATATTCGTGAAACTTATACGTTTTGTCCTGGAAGATAATCTTCACAAAATACTAAAGATAAAGATATAACTTTTATTAATTTTGAAGCCTAAATACAAGTGCAAGTGTTCAGTGAAAAGGATTTACTCTGTGGGTGAATTTTAATTTCACATTTCATGAACCTTTTCATGGAATAAATACAAAACTACAGCCAAACTAAAACATTAATAATAAATAGTAGGACTAAGTAGTGAATAAATTAAAAAATAAAAACTAAAGCACATATGAAAGCATGTATTTCTGTATATTTCGAAATAAGTCAATACGTCCTTGATTAATATGAATATTTTAATTAAAACTGTGTCTCCGCATAGTATTCAATACAATTTTAGTGTATTTAATCTATTAAATAACAGCAGAGTGAGTGAGTTTTTGGATATGGTGAGATTAAATGTATTTTAGTGAATAAAGTAGCACATTTCGGCCAGGGTGGATACACAAAATGTTATTTTATCCTTGCTTGTAGAAAGTCCTCAATCTAACAGCTTCATGTGGCCATAATCATTTAATTTTAACGTGGCTTTAAGCACCATGCATTGTTAAAGTTTCACCTTCACCGTGACTAAGACGGTAAATGTGGTGTTTACATGCAGTATTTGTTAACCTTATGGTCCGAACCCGAGTCTCTGCTGGGATACATCTGTGGGAAAGTGATAAAACGAGCATCTTCCATCCGAAGACTTGTTGCATTTCGGGGCAAAGCAAAAAAAACATTGTCAAACAACAATATAAAATGCGGGAAACTAATAATTGGTTATTCTACATTTAATTGTTCTACAAATCATACCACAGTTGGAAAATACTGTAAATTGATAAACTGATGACGTTATATCTCTCCGACAGCGCCTGTAGTCACATTTAGCAACTTGTTAGCAATCGTCTTTTTTAAGAAATGTAACAGTTTTAAAAAAATCACAAGTGGGGTGTAACTGGTGTGTTTTATATCGTAGAATAAAATGTGAAAGTATCGTGAGCTTGTGTGAACCACGGACCTTATTTTAGGGGATTTAACCAAAAACCCCATTGACTCTGAGACGATGCAATATTGTGAAGTGCTAAAATGCTATGAATGAAATTCGGGGCGTACTACATCCACCAATTTATTACTGTCACATGACCTGCCATCATCAGTTGTGTCACTGGCATTCATTAATCCTCTCCCGAGGCCTCATGGGATAGTAAAGTGTCCATCGACTGCACACTTCAGAATCCGGGTGGTAGTACTTTTTGGCTACTGTTTTTTGAATACTATGAATTCTGACTTACTACTTGCCTCACATAGTTTATCATATACTATATAGTAGGGAACTATGCGATTTTGGATGTAGCTAACCAGTTTCCTATCTTGCTGATACTGCCTCAGCTCATATCACACACAGACAGCATAACTAGCACCCCCTGGTGGTGGGGGAGAAAATCAGCACAACATTAAAAAGTTGAACAGACACTGTTAAAGGGATAGTTCACCCAAAAATTAAAATTCTGTCATTAATACTCACCTTCATGTCGTTCCAAACCCGTAAGACCTTCATCTTCGGAACACAAATTAAAATATGAAGGGGTCATTTGCAAAAACAGATAACTCTGTTTTTAACAGTTTTCAAAAATCATTTTTTTTCGTTGTGCGCGCAGTGGGTTATTTATTTGATTAGGTAAAAAACACCTAGAAACACAGCTAACTAACACAATAAAGCACAATAAAAACATGATAACATAATAGAAAACATGATTTAAAAAAAAATAATAAATAAAGTTAAAGTTATGTTTTTGCTAATAAAACTCTTCAATATTTGGATGAAATCTGACAGCTTTCTGACCCTCCATAGAGAGCAACTCAACTACTACATACAAAGCTCTGGTGCATAAAGAAGATCTGTGAAGTTGCAAAGACTGAAGTCTGAAATCCAAAGAGTATATATCTTTATAAAACGTTGAACTCGTCCACGCCCCTCTGAACTGGCTCGTTCTAACACGCCCCCACATCTCTAAATAGGGAAGATTTACATAACGCCGCCAAGATGTTCACAAAGAAAGAAGGTGTACCTTTTATTCTCATTGTAGTACTGTTGTTTGCCGCCACTGCCATGTCCGTATAGACGCTGTGTGTTTCACTGTGAAAGCGAAACTACTTTGTTTGGCCTTCAAAAAGAAAACACGACTACAAATCATGTTTATATCACGGTTTAAATGGGTTTTATGTTTCATGTCTCGTCGCTCCGGCTGGACAAGGCATCACAGTATGTTGAGAGGTGTATCATTTCCATCACACGCTTGAGGTTCACAACACACTGGATAGCTGGCCAATCAAAGCACACCTCGCTTTTCAGACTGATGAGCCTTGTGTAAAAATCAACACGTTTCAGGAAGGCTGGACATAGAGGAGAAACAATAATGTTATGTGAAAAACTAATGTGTGTTTTTCAACCTTAAACTGCAATGAACACATTTCATTACACCAAATACACAAAATAATGTTCTTTTTTAGCAGCACCATATGACCCCTTTATGTACCCATTTGGTTACATGAGTACAGATACAAAAATAATATGTTCCAGCACATTGAATGTTTAACCTTTTTTGTATTTTGGCCCAGTTTCACTCTTGTGTAGCTGTTAAAATAGTTGCCTGCTGAAATTGAAAATATATAAAACATCTTCATGACTAGACATGTCTGGCGGTGTACGTGGTCCCCGCCAAATCATTAAACCATATGGCACAAATCCTCCAATAAGATAATTTTAACTTTGATAAAAATAGTTGCGTGCCATTGAACCATATATAAACAGTTCATGACTAGAGTTTTGTCTTTAGGTACCGACATTCTAGTCACTCAAGCGGCAATCCTGTCGATCGTCAATCCTTTGACTGTGAGCGTGTACTGGTCGGCCCAATCTGAAAAGCATTGATGTTTATCACACAAATTAGTGATACATTGATCATTGATTGAATGAATCAATTTATCAGGATTAAAAATTAGTCACACAGAAATAAAGCAGTATGCACCATTATGATCAAACCCCCGGAAGTTATAGAACAACAGTGTCCATATAAACCCTCCTATTATGTGGCCACACTACTGTGTGCTCAGAACACTGTGTAAGCATGGTTTAAAACACTCAGTGTGATAGATAAATCAAAACCAAAGATGTTTTTTAGCAGAGTATTTGAGGAACGAGCTGTAAAGTCACATAATCTGGAAAAGCAGAGCAGCAGCTTGTTAGCAACCGTGTTTCTGCTTCCACTCAAAATAGGCATTTTCAAGAATGATTTGTGGAGTATTTTGAGCTGAAACTTCACAGACAACATAACAGTTTATTAAAAAAAAATATCACAAAGTGGGGTGTTAATGTCTGGTGTGTTTTTTCGTCTATGCATGTCATCTTCATAACAGTGGCTAAAACGTGAAAGTATCTTGAGCTTGTGTGATTAATCACAAAACTTACATCATCATGTCATCTTCATAACAATTACCCCTAAAAAGAGCCCAAAAATCACCACAAAATTTGTCATGTCAACTAAACATCATCCCACCGAACAGGAAAACTCATCACTAATCACGCTTCGATACCAATACACAGCATACGGTGCTAATGAGAAGACAACCGAGGAGACCTGTTGACAGGGTCATTAACATCATCACAGCGCCCTCATCTGCATGTCCGAACAGTGAAAACTCAGATCACATAAACATCATCACGCACTTCACGCTTCTGCAAGCTATTCGAAACTTGAACGTTCCCGCTTGTGGATTTAAACACTGTAAGCTCTGGAAGCTTTACAGCAGTGGTCAACCTCTTTGCATGAAGCTAATCAGTGTGATATTTTCTGCAGGGTCCCGTGATGAGCTTTTTCTGCTCTCTGGTTCCCCTCCAGCAGCTCTCCACGTGCCCCGGCGGCAACTTCTCACCTCATTCTTACCCAGCAAGCACATGGACAGATGTGCAAAGAGGCAGGATCCCACAGTGCTTCAGTGTTGTTTCATCGCATGCCCCTCCAACCTAGAAGTGCAAAGTGTGTCCCTGCTTTCTGTAAACTGTTGCTTTTCATCACACACACCTGTGGGTCTGGAACCAATGCGAACAGTCGTTTTGGGTTGGTTCTCTTTTGTTTGCTCATGAAAAGACTGCTTTTATTTTTGATTCAGTGATCAGCGTGGAGTGGACAACAGTGTTTGTATGAGAAAGTGGCTGCTCACAGTCATGCGGTGCCAGTCTGCTCAGTGCAACGGAAGGACAGGAAGTACTTTGTCTTTAAACATGAGCACATCAAATGACATTTTGAAGGAAATGTGATTGTTACTTTGCTATTTACTTTTTGCATTTCTTGTTTTTTTCTTCTGTTTTCATTGTAGTGATTTTTCAGATTAGCATAATCACTGATGCTGAAAGGCGTGAGTGGTGTTTCTTCTTCTGCTGTCTGCTCTGTCAATGTACATCTGTAACTTGATGTAAAGCAACTGAAGCTATAGATAGTGTACAGAAAAAATTATTTTGATTAGTTCTAGTGCTCTTTATCGTTGTAGCTACGATTACAAGGGCGTTTCATTAAATAAGGTAATGAGAACTGTGAGTAAATTTACTCAGGTAACTTGGCCACAAAACAGCGCCACCTATTGGCCACAGATGACTGGACTCACAATAAGATCATTTTCTGTGTGTAAAAGTATGGAGCTCCTAAGAGGACGTAGTCTTGGAAAGCATAAGATAGGAGGAAAATAATGATCTCATTTGCTTGCAGAAGTTTTGCATTCTCCTAAAAAAAACTTGAATGCATTGAATGCACAGCTGGAAATAATATGAGATTGAAGAAAACTACTTTATTTCAGTGCTTTTTTTGGAAAATGCAATACTTTTGCAAGCAAATGTAAAAGTTTATTGGGAGAGTACAAATGTTTTGTAAAGTGAATGAAACTTTTTGGGGGGGAATGCAGTACTTTTGCGAGCTAATGTTAATTTTCTTTGGGAATGCAAAAGTTTTTCCCTCATCTTGTTACATTACCATGTTCCCTCAGGGGCTCCTTAGTAAAAGACACAACGCCAGCTGAAATGTATTGCTTGCTTGTAGAGGTGTCCACCTGATCCAGCCAAAATATTATGGAAATATAAAATAGGTACCTTATTTACTGAAAGGCCTTTATATTATAAGGTCACAGACTGATTTCTGGGGTCTTTCTGCTCTCTCTTGCCTACTGCTGTAGTTTTATTCAAATATAGTTCTACCACAAATATGTGGTGTTGAATCTCATGAAACCTGTCAAGAACAAGTCCTGATTATATTTACATCCCGAAAAAGAAGAAAAAGCTAAATATTTTGCATATAATAAACAAGCCCATTTTTAAGACCATTAATATTATTGCATTGTGATGTTATGTTCATAATTTAATAGCCTCCGCACACTTCACTTCTCATTACCATAATGCAAAAATATCTTATTTGAATAAAATAATAATAATAAGTGATTGATATTGATATATTGTTAATTACTGTGTGTGTGTGTGTGTGTGTGTGTGTGTGTGTGTGTGTGTGTGTGTGTGTGTGTGTGTTTATATATATATAAAATTTTATATTTTTATGCACGCTTAAGCACATTTTTTTTTGTAATTGAAATCATATATATATATAATTTTGAGGGCAAGTGAACTTGGCCTGGACATGTTTTTGTGGGATTCATCTCTTGACTGTCTTCAAGATTAAGAAGACAGTTTAATTCGATTTTCTGCTTATTTCAGCCGGCTGTGGGTTATTATACAGTGAACGCTCCTATTCTTCACTCAGGTCAAGATGAAAATGCTTCTGAAACCTCTTTAAATCCTGTGTTGCCAATGCTATGACAAAATCCACCTTTTAAATGGTATTTAAATTACAATTACAAAATGTAATTATTTTACAGTATTGTCACACAAACAGTTTAAAACTGTATATTTGGGTATATTAGTTCCCTTAATGTGGTGAAGCTTATGAATTATCATAAAGGTTAAAATCCTTTTAGCTGCTTGGTATTTTCTGTGCTGTTTTAAAAAGGCCTGTTGTGTCATATAGTGAATATTTGCCAGAAGAAAATGTAGAATCTTCAAATATTGGCTTTGAGAAAGTCAAAAGATGCAAGTATATTCCCGTGTCGGTATTAACATGAATGCTAAATGTTTCTGTGCACGTGTCCCTGATAACTGTAGTCTCTTCTCAAGTGCTTTTACTGTATCTGCTCTCTGTCTGCCACAGTACCCCCTTAAATTATTTCCCGTTCTGCTCCTGCTGTGTTTTGTTCTTTGTTTTGCTGGCATGTGGTCAGAGATCTCTGTCAGTGCATTTTTCAGATGTATGGATGTAGAAATGAAATCAGAAGGTATGCAAATGTGACCCGCGTCACATGACCCAATGTTTTAACGTTTGCTGCAGCTCTGTCTTAAATTGACTGTAATTCTGCTTGGTTTTAAACTGAGCCGAGTCTGTTTCACTCTGAGGTCTCTCTGGTGTGTAACCCTAAGCCATCAGCCATTTTGGCATTTTTTAAAGCCATTTAAAGGGACAGTTCATTTACTCACCCTCATGTTGTTCAAACCTGTATGTGTTTCTTCTGCTGAACACAAACGCAGATATACTGAAGAACGTGTGTAACTAAACAGTTGCTGGTCCTCATTGACTTCCAGAGTCAGTGGAGACCAGTAACAGTTTGGTTACATACAGTACATTCTTCAAAATATCTTCTTTTGTGTTCAGCAGAAGGACGAAACAGAATTTTAATTTTTTGGGGTGAACTGTCCCTTTAAGGCCTTGTTCCTGAAAGAAAAGCATAACTGAACTTCTCATGTAAACTGTTCATGTCGTGTGCTGGATTGAAACCCAGCAGAAATCAGAGCGTTAATTAATTTTATTTTAATGCAGTATTACGTAATGTGTGGCCAAAGTGTTGTCAACCAGCCTGAAATACATGACAATAAGCCTTTGTTTTACTACGGATGGATTTCAGCATCAGGGAAACAAGCTCAGCTTTGTTGATGTCATACTCATTGATATTTTACATTGTGTCGGCTGGTCGATTACCCAATGTGTTCTGTCGAAAATAAATATTTTTTACATGTATTATTGCTTGAATGAATTTTTTCTCATTTTTACTAAATATTTGAGAAGCGTGATTAGTTTAGATTGCTGGGAGCCCAAGCCGAGGATGTGATGATGCCTTCACTGAGCTGAGATCATGAACTCATGACAAACATAGCAGTAATAATGACATTAGTCCATGTGTTTACAGCAGGACAAGCTCAGCGCTCACGAGCAGACTGTCATCTGACACAGTTACCTCCTCATTTATTCTGCATCACTTGCTGAAATAAAAGATGGGTGTGAAATATGAATACTGGACATCTTTTTTAGTTGCACTGTGAATGTGTTTGCTTATAAAATGACACATAATGTCCATGCCGTATACTACACATCTAGCTCAGCTTGTGACACTTCAAATGTGAGCCTGGAGCACAGAAGCAGTCATAAGTAGCATGAGTATATTTGTAGCAATAGCCAACAATACACTGTATGGGTCAAAATTATCCATTTCTTTTATGCCAAAAATCATTAGGATATTAAGTAAAGATCATGTCCAATGAAGATATTTTGTACATTTCCTGCTGTAAATATATCGAAACTTAATTTTTGATTAGTAATATGCATTGCTAAGAACTTCATTTGGACAACTTTAAATGTGATTTTCTCAATATTTAGATTTTTTTTTTTTGCACCCTCAGATTCCAGATTTTCATAATAGTTGTATCTCAGCCAAATATTATCTGATCCTAACAAACCATACATCATGGGGAAGATTATTTATTCAGATGATAAGGAAATCTCAATTTTAAAGAATTGCCCCATGACTGGTTTTGTGGTCAGTGTTAGTGTACACTCACAGATAATAAAAAGTCCTCTAGGTGTCAGACTCACACAGAAAGTGACCAGAAAATTTGCTTCGTTTTGTGAAATTGAACGAAGGTATTTTCAAGTGCCAATATTTATTTATTTAAACACATTTATTAATTTGTTAAAAGCTTGCACTGACGCAGACCTTCCACGCGATGGCGCCTCGCTCTAATCCGCGAGACGCGCGCGGTCACGTGACTCAGTGAACATGGCGTCGGGGCAGCAGTGGGTGTTGGTAGAGATGGTGCAAGCTTTTTACGAGGTAACAACAACTTTCCTCTTTTGTTTTTGTAATTTTTCAGTCAGTAGAAATATCGACAGGCTCTGTCAAGTTTATTCGTTTAAACAGCACCGGGCAGTGTGAGTGTATTTGGCTCTGCTTCTCATATAATCTCCTGCTGTAGCTCCAGGAAGTGCACTGTGTTAAACACACAGGTGAGACTCACGCGCATCAGTTCACACTACTGATATTGTGAAGTCGTGATGATTATAAGAGTTCTGCTTTAAAAATCTTCGCTCTTCCCTTCTCTGGCTGATTCCAAGTCCTTGTAGTAACAGCTGTAACAGTATTGTGGTGTAAATGGGTGAGCTGTGTGCTGTTTATTCTTAATGTGTGTTAGGATGGTTGATTAAACTCTCAACAAACCTGTATGATGTATTTTTCCCTTTGAAATGCATATATTTAGAAATAAATCAATAAGCCACGACAAACTTTCCTTCACCATTATAAGACAAGACACTAATGTCAATTAATAGTCAACTTTACTAATTAAACAGAATAAACAATTGTCTCGCGGCAGATCCATGCACACTTTTTAAAGGTATTTAACCCTTTAACTGTCACCCCCCATTTTTTAAAATAGGCATTAAAGTGCACTATCCAAACTTAAATTGTTGTAATTTATGAACACTTTGGAATATAGAACTAAGGTTGGTCTCTTTTTAAAGAAGAAAATTAGCAGATTTTGGCAAAAGTGGAATTAAAAAATAAAAATTAAAGTATAAAAAAATTATAGAAGTTTAAATGTACTGTAAATAAAATGCGCTATATTAATTTTATTTTATTTTATTTATTATAAATATTTTACATAACAGGTTTTACTCTAAAATTGGTATAAAATTAAAGTCTTGTGTCTAAATAAGCTATGTTCCAAATTTGAAGTTGATATGAAAAAAATTGAGGTTCCTGTGAGATTGTATTTAGGGTGTCATACCACAAACAGCCACTGGGAGCATCAAAACTCCTTTGAATTTTGTTTAATGATTTTTTTCTCTAGATTTCTCTGTCAATTTTACTTCTATCTCAAAATAACCACCAAATATGGAATCCTGAGACTCAGACCTTTCCAATGATATGTTTGTTGCCAAGATTGTAAAAAGTTTGGATTCTAAAAGACCGTAATACATTGTGTAATATGACACCTGAATCCACCCACTAAGGGGGAGGAGACCGCCAAAAGATTGTGAAGTATAATTTCTATGTTAACGCAATGTCCGGTTTCAAAATGGTTTTCACAGGATGAATCTTGGGCTTCTAAGCTTTCAAATGATATATAATTCATGATAATTACTAAAAGATTTTATAGAGAAAAAGGACAACAAAAAAAGAGCGCCAAGCGTCCCACAGGTGAGACAGTGACAGTTAAGGGGTTAAATGGTACAGTTTGTCAGCGTTGTATCTACATCTCACGCAATACATCCTCCAGTTATGAACATTGACAGAGAATCAAGTGAATCAGAAGTGTTTATTGAACTGTTTCAGTTTGTGTTTTAATCGTCTTGTAGGCTCCAGCATATCATTTGATTTTAGAAGGGATCCTCATTTTGTGGATTATCAGACTGCTGTTTTCTAAAACATATAAACTTCAGGAGAGATCAGACCTCACAGAAAAGGTAAGAGGCCCATTATGCACATTGCATATCACTTATTAATAATCTAGTTAATTTTTTATAATGTGTGTGTGTTTGGTGATTCAAGCAAGCTTATCGTACAAGTTTGGGGGTCGGTATAATTGTGTAATGTTTTTGAAAGTCTCTTCTGCTCAGCAAGCCTCCTTTTATCTGTTAAGAAGTATAGCAAAACCGTAATATTGTGGAATATTATTACAATTCCCAATAACTGTTTTCCGTTGTTATATATACACTACTGGTCAAAAGTTTGGGATCAGTAAGACTTATAATGTCATTTAAAGAAGTCTCTTCTGCTCATCAAGGCTGCATTTATTTGATCAAAAATACAGGAAAAAAAACAGTAATCTTGTAAAATGTTATTAGAATATAAAAGATTGGCTTCTATTTTAATATCCTTTAAAATGTAATTTATTTCTGTGATGCAAAGCTGAATTTCCATCAGCCATTACTCCAGTATAAAGTGTCACATGATCCTTAAGAAATCATTCTAATATGATGATTTATTATTAGAATTATCAATGTTGACAACAGTTGTACTGCCAGATATTTTTTTGGAAACTGTGATACTTTTTTCAGGATTCTTTGATGAATAAAAAGTTAAAAAGAACAGCATTTATTCAAAATAGAAGTCTTTTCTAACAATATAAATATTTTCTATCACTTCTTAACAATTTAGCACATTGTTGCTGAATAAAAGAAAGAATAAAAATTTACTGACCCCCAAACTTTTGAACGGTAGTGTATATTGTTAGAAAAGATTTCTATTTTAAATAAATGCTCTTCTTTTATTTATCACTCAACTTTTAATTCATCAAAGAATCCTGTAAAAAAGGATCATAGGTTTAAAAAAAAAAAAAAAATATATATATATATATATCTGAAGGATCATGTGACACTGAAGTAATGATGCTGAAAATACAGCTTTGTGTCACAGAAATAAATTAGATTTTAGTGCATATTAAAATAGAAAAACGTTATTTTACGTCATAATAATATTTCACAATATAAATATTTTTCCTGTATTTCTGATCAAATAAATGTAGCACTGACAAGCATATGAAACTTTAAAAAAAACATTAAAAAATTGTTCTTATCTCAAACTTTTGACCAGTAATGTATATTGAAATGTAGATTATTCCTGTGATTTTTGCTGCTCAAGAAACATTTAATTATTATTATTATTATTATTATCAGTGCTCAAAGTGCTATTTTTGTGGAAACGAGGATGCATATTTTTAAGGATTCTTTTTTTAATTAATAAAAAGTTTCAAAGAACAGCGTTTATTTGAAATAGAAATCTTTTGTAGCAGTGCAAATATATCTACTCTCACTTTTAATCAATTCAATCCATCCTTTCTAAATAAACATATTAATTTCTTATTCTTACTGACCTCAGACACTTGAATGTTTAAATATTTGTGTCATATTCTGCACATTTTGTATCCAAGTAAAGCAATAAACGGTCAAGATCTACGCAGCTGTTTTCATTCTCATTAATAAAATGCTGCACATTTATCTTTAAATATGAATGTGCTGTTTGTTAGTTGTTTACCACAGAACTGTAATTGATAATTATTCAGTTAGTTACAATTAACCAAACTTAAATCTGCACAAGACCAATACAAAAAAATAAAAATAATGTATACCTAACAACAATTTAGAAATTTGTAAAAGTAAATCACAATATGATTCCAGAAATCATGGATTGATTGATAAACCCATCATAAATACTGTTTTCAGTGATGCTTCACAGCATAAGGTCCCATTAGTAAACGCCAGTTAATGCATTAACTAAAAGCAATACATTTGTTACAGTATTTATTATTTATTTAATTTTCATAAAGTAATAAAAAATACTGATTAAATAAAATCAACATTAGAAAACAACTATACAATAAAATAAACAATAATATACATCAAAAATAATGCATCAGTAGATGTTGAAATCCTCACTTAATAAGACTAATAAGTGCTTTACAGGTATTTTTCATTGCTCGTTCATGTTCAGCATCTAATCAAGTGTTCTTCGTGTCCTCTGTTGCTGTGTATCTCAGGAGAAAGAGGAGTTGATTGAGGAGTGGCAGCCCGAGCCGCTGGTGCCCCTCGTATCTAAAGACCATCCTTCCCTCAACTATGATGTGGTCACGGGGTACGTCTCTGCTGTTTCTGGACACATTTCTGAAGAAATGAATCTGCGTGTCTCCATCACGTATGGTATGATAATAATGATGATGCTGACTGAAGGCCGTGTTTTTCTTTTACAGGCCTCCAAGCCACAAAATCATTGTAAATGGGAAAGAGTGCGTTAACTTTGCCTCTTTTAACTTCCTGGGGCTGCTGGAGAGTGAGCGCGTAAAGGTTTGTAGCATTATGAGCGCTTTTCCATTCCTCACATTCACACACAGCTGCTGCTTTAACCCCTTAACTGTCACCGTCTCACCTGTGGGACGCTTGGCGCTCTTTTTTGTTGTTGTCCTTTTTCTCTATAAAATCTATTAGTAAACATCATAAATTATATATTATTTGAAAGCTTAGAAGCTTAGAAGCCCAAGATTCATCCTGTGAAAACCATTTTGAAATCGGACATTGCGTTACCAAGGAAATGGTACTTTAAAATATTTTGGCGGTCTCCTCCCCCTTAGTGGGCGGAGTCAAGTGTCATATTACAAAATGCATTACGGTCTTTTAGAATCAAAAACTTTTTATAATCTTGGCAACAAACATATCATTGGAAAGGTCTGAGTCTCAGGATTCCATATTTGGTGGTTATTTTAAGAGAGAAGTAAAATTGACAGAGAACAAAATCATTAAACAAAATTCGAAGTAGTTTTGATGGCTCCCAGTGGCTGTTTGTGGTATGACGCCCTAAATAAAATCTCACAGAAATCTTAATTTTTTTCATATCAACTTCAGATTTGGAACATAACTTATTTAGACATTTTATACCAATTTTAGAGTAAAACCTGTTATGTAAAATATTTATAAAAAATAAAATAAAATTAATATAGCGCATTTTATTTACAGTACATTTAAACTTCTATAACTTCTTGATACTTTAATAACTTTTGCCAAAATCTGCAAATTTTCTTCTTTAAAAAGAGACCAACCTTAGGTCTATATTCCAAAGTGTTCATAAAATACAACAATTTAAATTTGGATAGTGCACTTTAATGCCTATTTTAAAAAATGGGGGGGTGACAGTTAAGGGGTTAAAGCTAAATACAGCTTGATGAATACAAATATCAGTGGTGGATTTGATTTGGAGTTTAAATGGCACTTACACTTACCAGCTGTAAGAGTTTTTATTGTTTTTAAATATTTGCCAGGGCTGCATTAATGTGATTAAAAACAGTAGTATTGTGAAATATTGTTACAATTAAAAAATAACTTTTTTTATTTAAATCTTTGTTATAGTGTAATTTATTCCTGTGATGCAGTGCTGTATTTTCAGCATCATTACTCCAGTCTTCAGTGTCACATGATCTTCAGAAATCACTCTTATATGATGAATTGCTGCTCAAGAAATTTCTAATTATTATAATTGTCTGAATTTACAGTCTTTAGTTACAGTTCAAATGCTTGTACTGTCACTTTTGATCAGTTGAATGCATCTTTGCTTAAAGTAAAATCTTTTTAACTATGAATGGCAGATAAATAAATAAATGTTTTATTTTAAAGCTTTCATCTAATATAACGCAGAAACAAATGAATTATTTCTTCTGTTGAATTAAAAAACAATAACGAAAGGTACAAATGATTGACATCAACTCAGACTTCTCAAGTTAACATTAACTCTAATTTGTCTTTATTTTTTAAAATATAATTCTGACATAGGGATGTAACGATAAACTATGAGCCGGTTGAAAATCAATTAAAATATATGACGATTCAAATTGGTTAGGATGCTAAACAAATCATGATTCATTTAGGGGCAGGAGTTTATATGAATGCATGTCCGAGAGGAACTTACTGTCTTCAGAAAAGTTTAGATGGTATTTTTTCTTTTCATCTTGCCTCTATATAAAGCATATTAAAGTTCATAAGTGCAGCGCTGCTTCGTTTACAGCAGAAACCAAGGAAAAGCTTTAAGCTCCACCTGCTGGCAGAGAGTGAATCTGCGTCTCGTTCAGCTCGTCTGCTGTTTCGGTTTCATGCAGATATTTTTATGTGTAGTTTCACAAAACTGAAGTCAAAACATTCTGTTTTTGCTTCAAAATTTAAAAGTTATACAATCTAATTTAGATTAAAAAAAACTGCTCATGTTGCATGTATTCAACATCTTTGTTTGGATCATGATTAAAATGCAGTGGCTGCCTCTAATTTAAATGGAAAGATGACAGACAAAGCCTTATTTTGTTTATATGAAGAGATTTATTTTATTTGTGTTACTTATTTATTTGATGTGGGGCTTGTTTTAAAATTTCAAAATGTAAAATTTTTAGTTTTGTTATTTGTATTTACATGATATTTGAATTTTATTTACCAGACGCTTTTATCCAAAGCGACTTACAAATGATGACAATAGACGCAATCAAAACCAATAAAAGAATAATAATATGCAAGTGCTACATTATTATATTATTATAGTGTTATATTTCAATTTCACAAAGTAACATGCAGCATTTGTCCCAGCAATAATAAAAGGACACATTTAATTCATAATTTGTCTTAAATCTCATTTTCCAAATCAGCTTAATGTTTTAGTTAGTGCTACTAAACATGGCTCAAGCAATGCCAAGGTTGTGGGTTCAGTTCACAGAGAGTGTATCAACTGTATGCCTTTCGATAAAAGCCTTTGCCAGACAAATGCATAAATATAAATATATAAACTCAGCTCTGCTGTAGAGCACATATACCAGATTCCTTTAAAACAACATCAAAGGCCGTTCACAGTAGTTTTCCCTATTTTACTGCTGTGTTGTGACGTTATTAACATTAAAAACACACGTTTTTATTGGAAGAGTCATGAACATTGTGGTGTGGAACATGTATTAAACAAAGTAAATGATGACAATTGTGATTAACTCGAGGCATGTCAAAGGTGATTAAAGTTCATTATGAAATTCTCTTCCGTATGTTAACAGAAGCATTAATCCACAGAGCCTTACAGTGTTATTCATTTGTTTTCAGCTGAAGGCGTTGTCGTCGCTAAAGAAATACGGCGTGGGAACGTGTGGACCGAGAGGCTTCTATGGGACCTTCGGTCGGTAGATTCATCATCTCAGGTATTTGTCTGCCTCGTGTTGCTCGTCAGTTCACAGCATTGAAATGTTTCACAGATGTTCATCTGGAGTTAGAGGAGCGATTGGCCAAGTTCATGAGAACAGAGGAGGCCATTATCTACTCGTATGGCTTCGCCACCATCGCCAGTGCTATCCCAGCGTACTCCAAGAGAGGAGACATCATCTTTGTGTAAGATCCTGCTGCACCCCGCAGCCTCTCCACAGAGGACGGCCTCCTTTACCCGGGACGTCCTGAGATGAGAATATCATGAGAATGTCTCTGTTGTTTTCTCAGCGACGAGGCGGCGTGTTTCTCCATTCAGAAAGGCCTGCAGGCTTCACGCAGCTTCATCAAATACTTCAAACACAACGATATGGAGGACCTGGAGCGCCTTCTGAAGGAGCAGGAGATCGAAGATCAGAAGGTGAGGACGGAGATGATCAGCTGACACTGAAGAGAAAACAAAACACAAAATTAACCCATACCACATTACCAAACAAAAGCAAGTGGAAGGCCAAATTAGTCAAAATTAAATAAATGTTGAAAAATATAAATTAATCTTTAAACACATAATTAAATAAAAACATAAAGAAATGAATAAATACATATTCATTCATTAATTTATATATTGATTTATTGAATTATTCATTTTTATTTATTTATTTATACATTTATTTATTTCCTCCACATTGCATTTTTTTTTAATGTCGGCATGTCATGAATGAATGTGGAGTGAAATAAATAAATATTTATTTATTTATTCATTTGATTAGCGATTGATATATTTCAACATTTTTTTAATGATTTAATTTTGAGTAATTTGGTCTTCCATAGAAACATAGTGTGCAGTATATAAATATTAAAGTTAATGATACCGAATTAATTTTAAGGTAGCACTTAATTTTACAGTGTCCTTCTTAAATGTTAAATTTACTTACTTTAGTAAATTAAATTATGCATAATTGCAAACAACAAACACTGATCCTAACCCTGTATTTAGTATATTGTGTTAATTAGTATTACTCAGTACTTATTTGTGTACACTGCAACAACAGCACATTATAATAAAGCGTCACCAATGTTAACAATTGGGATTTGACTACAGTGAAAAGTGACTATATCGGGAATGTTTTTATAAGTAGAGAAAATTGTTTATTTTTGATGCAAGATTACAAAAACAGACTTTACTTCTTTAGTAAAGCATGCTGAATAAAGTGCAGTAAGATTTACATTTACATGATCTATCCACACTAACATCCACTCAAATGACTTTAGCAACGTCTAGCATTTGATGTTTGATGTTTCACTATACACTTATACACGCTTGTTCATTCATTCTTATTATTTCTGTGTTTTTCTTTAGAATCCACGCAAGGCCAAAGTAATCCGGCGGTTCATTGTCATTGAGGGACTCTATATCAACACTGCAGATCTCTGTCCACTACCTGAACTGGTAAGACAGCTCTTTAAAAAATGTTTCCTTTTTAATAAATTTAATAAGTTATAATGTGTAAAATAGCTATTTAGGAGTCTTAGATCTTTCCAGTGATATATAGTGTGTCATGATTAGATTAGGATTTATTTGCATAATAGTGAAGTAAACTTAGGCGTCCCACTTTGTGGGTGACAGTTCATAAAGATCATGTTCCATGAAGACATTTTGTAAATTTCCTACCGTAAATATATCAACACTTCATTTCTGATTAGTAATATGCATTGGTAAGAACTTCATTTGGACAACTTTAAAGGTGATTTTCTCAATATTTAGATTCCATATTTTCAAATATTGTCCTATCCTAAAAAACCATGGAATGCAAAACAATGGAAAGCGTATTTATTCCGTTTCATCTAAATTACAAAAATTGGCCCTTATGACTGGTTTTGTGGTCCAGGGTCACATGTGATATGGTGTATAAGCTAAAACAACAAAATGTAAAAAAAAATAAAAAATAAAATCAACTTTCTGAAAGCACTGCTTGTGTCATCTGACTCTGTGGTGTTTGCTAAGGAAAGCATCACTAATACTATACAAAAAAAGAAAATGGTGTTGGATTTACTTTGAAACAAGATTCACTCACAAATTGTGAGTACATTTAAAAAAAAACATCAAAAAAAAACATATAGTTCACCCGAAAAATCAAAAAAAAATGTCGTTCCAAACCCGTTATACTTTTGTTCATCTTTGAAACACAAATGAAGATTTTTTTTTTTCATGAAATCCGAGAGATTTCGGTTCCTCCGTTAGAAATCTATTCACCCAAAACTCTGACGCTTCAGAACATTTGTTAAGAGATTTAAATAAATCCATGTGAATTGAGCTGTTGTCCATGTCCTCTGAGGAGACACATTCACTTTGAATGATGAACAGATTTAATATATGCTTTTATTCACATGTAAATGAGAGTCAAAAGATGAACGAAAGTTGGAATGACATAAGGATGAGTAAACAGTAACAGAATTTTCATTTTTGGGTGAATTGTTCCTTTAAAAGTAAAAAGAGAAAGTAGAAAGTAGATGGTAGAATGGTATTTTCTTGTAAAACAAGAAAAGCTCCAATTATAATTTTTTTTTTTCAATACTGACTTTGAAAAAAAATCTTTTTACAGAGTATTGTTTGTAAGTTTTATGGGATTTGAACAAACGACTAACCCTAAATATAACATCTCATCACAATACTACTACATAATACTTTTCTAAAGGATATAATTTACATCTTTTTGAGAATTGAAACTCAGGCCTCCATTACACTTCATTTCTTTATAACCATCCATTTGCACTTACCTACAATTATAAACAATACCCAAAGTCCATTTGCACGTTCCTTCAATTGTGACCAATATCTGATTCATGTGTTTACACTTGCCATACCTCCTCCGTGTTTCCTGCGTTGTTGTTAGGGATTCTGAGAAAGAGGACTCAAATGCAGAAATTTTGGCAATTTTAATGACGTACAGAATGCAGTGCCTCAGAAAATCTGATCTGCCTGTTTACATGACAGTTGCATCATATCAAATTTATATCTGATTTATTTCCACACATGAATGAGGCATGAAACCGATCTCGAATATCCAAATGCAACAGTTTTTTCCTGTTTACACATCTGATCTGTGTCACATATGAGCAAAAAAAAATCACATTTAACTGACAGTGTAAATGAGGCCTTACATAAGCTATGTTTCCATCCAAAGATTAGAATTAAAGTTATGCGCAAAACTGAAATATCGCATAAACTTTTGCAAATAAAGCACCGTTTCCATCCAACAAGTCAAAGAAAACAAAATCGTCACTTTGTGGTAAACTGGCAATAAATATCACTAAGAAAACTAGAAGAAGCCACTGAATATAATAATTTTCATATATGATAAAAAATGTTGCGCCTCAGAGCGAGCAGACGAAACACAATAAATGCTGTCATTGTTTTCGGAGGTGGATGCTGCTGTTTGTGAGCGCAGTTAAGTAAGACAATTATACAGAAATAATTTAATGACAGACTTTGCTCAGGCTTTCCAGAATGACCAAAACAACATATAGATGCTGTGAACGAGATCGGTCCGCTGCTAGTCAAGTTATCCCGTCTCATAGCGCAGTCACATGACTTTTTCGATGCGCATGGAGGAATTTATTCGGTACATGTGTTTCCATCATAGTTTATGCACATTTTTTCTTATCTGATAAAAAGTTTATCCTACTCATATGTGTGCATACGTTTTTTATGTGCGTTTTTAGAATTTATGCACATCTTGGCATTTCAATCCAGCAATTTTTTTATGCAATATTCCAAAATGCGCATAAAAACAGGTGGATGGAAACTAGAGCCTGACCGATATATCGTTTTGCCGATATGTCGCAGATATATCATATCGGTGAATATGCCACCAATATGAATTATATTTTTTTTTTACACAACATAAAACGCAGATAAAGAGCCCTTCAGCTCGAGGAACCCTCTCGAACACTGAATCGACAATACATCCCTGGGGTTCAGGAGTTACGGGCGGTTAAATTGCGGTCAGGCGCCGACCAATCTGGTGATCCAGGCGCATTCGCGAGTGACACCAGCCAGTACTTTCACTTTAGTAAGGAGGGCTCTTGTTCAGGCAGCAGCATTCAAGCACTGTAAGTGTTCTGCGAAGTGGACTTCACGTGATATTCCACCATGATGCCAAGGGAACGTACACGTTACATTCAAAGGCATTAAAGTGTGCGAGGTGTGAATTTTAAATTTTATTTATTTACAGAGGTATATTATGTCACACGTTCTCTAGTAATTTTTTCGTCTGTGGTGAAGACAGTAGCGCAAATCCGTGAATGGCATGTCCCAAGAAAATAAACTTCAAGCAATTGAATGGAATTTTATTGAATTAAACTGTCAACTTCCTATTCAATTACACTGATGTCATTTTTGCCTTTGTTAAATTCCCTGCCTTCCATTAAAGTATCTCTGTCACGTCATGAAAAGTGTTCGATCACGTCATTTGAGTGATCATTGCACTGTTGATGTATATATAATCGTTTATGTGCCGATATTCTATATACAGTACTAGTCCTAAAGTTTTGCTCACACGAATGTAAAGTGTCCTAACTTTTCCCTGGTGCTGCTAACAAGTTCCTTCTCAAAACCAATTAGCATATTTGAAAAAGTTCATTATTTTTTTGTATGATTTGTTAACTTTCATAAACCTTTTGATATCATTGCACACCAACTGGAAATATTTCAGGTCTTTTATTGTTTTAAATACAGATGATTTTGGCATACAGCTCATGAAACCCCAAAATCCTATCTCAAAAATTAGCATTCATGAACAGGAACCCAATCATCTGAATCAACTAATTAACTCTTAACACCTGCAAAAGATTCCTGGGCTACGAAAACAATTCCCAGCCTGGTTCGAACCGCAATCATCAGGTAAGACTGCCGCTCTCACGTTGACGCGACGAGGGTAAGACACAGAAAGACATTTCTGAACGAATAGGCTGTTCCCCAGAGTGCGTTCAAGGAGCACCTCAGTGGGAAGTCAGTGGGAAGGAAAAAACCGTGGCAAAAAACGCTGCACAACGAGAAGAGGTGACCGGAACCCTGAGGAAGATTGTGGAGAAGGGGACCGATTCCAGACCTTGGGGGACCTGCGGAAGCAGTGGACTGAGTCTGGAGTAGAAACATCCAGACCCACCGGTGCACAGGCGTGTGCTTTTGAACCAGAAACAGCGGCAGAAGCGCCTGACCTGGGCTACCATGGACTGTTGCTCAGTTTCCAAAGTAACTTTTTTTTCGTATAAAGCAATTTTGCATGTCATTCGGAAATCAAAGGTGCCAGAGTTGGAGGAAGACTGAGAGAGAAGGAAATGCCAAAATGCCTGAAGTCCAGTGTCAAGTACCCACAGTCAGTGATGGTCTGGGGTGCCATGTCAAGGGTGGTGTTGGTCCACTGTTTTTATCAAGGGCAGGGTAATGGCAGCTTATCAGGAGATTTTGGAGCACTTCAATCTGATCCAGCCTGAAAAGTTTTGCATGAGGATGAAGATTTCGTTTTTCAGCACGACCTGGCACCTGCTCACAGTGCCAAATCCACTGATATAACATGGTTTTACTGACCATGGTGTACTGTGCTCTCAATTGGCCTGCCAACTCTCCTGACCTGTAACCCCATTTGAGAATCTGTGGGGATATTTGTGAAGCTTCAATAATCTGGAGAAAGTTGAGAGACACAAGACCCAACACTCTGGATGAGCTTAAGGCTGCTATCGAAGCATCCTGGGCCTCCATAACACCTCAGCAGTGCCACAGGCTGATTGCCTCCATGCCACGCCGCATTGAAGCAGGTCATTCTGCAAAAGGATTCCAGACCAAGTATTGAGTGCATAACTGAACATAATTATTTGAAGGTTGACTTTTTTTGCATTAAAAACACTTTTCTTTTATTGGTCGGATAAAATTGTAATTTTTTTGAGATAGGAATTTTGGGTTTTCATGAGCTGTATGCCAAAATCAATCAGTATTAAAACAATAAAAGACCTGAAATATTTCAGTTGGTGTGCAATGAATCTAAAATATATGAAAAGTTTAATTTTTATCATTACATTAATGGGAAAATAATGAACTTTTTCACAATATCGCTATATTTTTGAGAAGGACCTGTATGCTATAATATACACAAAGAATATCGGCCGATATATTGAGATCAGCCTTATTTTACTCCCTAATATCGGTATCGGCCCTTAAAAAACCCATATCGGTCGGGCTGTAATGTAAACAAAGCTCAAGACCTACATCACAACCACCAAGAACACATTTAAAAACAGTCAGAGCACTGTATAATTTATATTTACATTTGAAGTACTGCTATTGCTATATTTCACTGGTTACATTTTCCACATGGACTGATGTTTTTGCTCATGCATCTTCTTTTCCAGGTGAAACTGAAGTACAAATATAAAGTGCGAATCTTCCTGGAGGAGAGCATGTCTTTCGGAGTGCTTGGAGAACACGGAAGAGGAGTCACAGAGCATTTTGGGGTCAACGTACGTAACATAAACTTCTCTACTGTTTCAGGAACTCGGGTGTAAGATAACGATTCAGATTCAACGATTTTAATTTCAGATTGATGATATTGACCTCATCAGTGCCAACATGGAGAATGCGCTGGCGTCCATCGGAGGGTTCTGCTGTGGACGATCCTTCGTTATTGATCATCAGGTATGACTACAAAACAGCAATAACTGATCTGCACCATACTTTCTAAAATGACAATCCATTAAAGGTATATTCAGCAAAATATCTACTATAACGTTGCATTAGAAAGACTGCGAAGCTAAAGTCAGTGTTCTGTCTTTATACGTTATCTTCAACTTTATGGTCTAAAGTCAGAGATATTGCATAGGAATATCCTACATCTGACGTTGAATGGAAGCCAGAAAGCAGAAATCCTAGCTTTAGCATAATTTTTATTTACATCATCTGTGGCTCTCTGTGTTCATTTTTCCACAGACAATCATTTTGACTGATTTTGAATAGGGGATGTGTTTACAGCAAATACTGGCAGCCGAAAATAACCTGAAACATTCTTTTATCGTAATAATGTGATGTTGGGTCTATCTTTGTATTCAGTAAGCGAAGGATTTTATTAGTCAGGGTGTATTTTAAGGTATGGCTTTCTGGTTATTGTTTAAATGTTCAAAAGAAGTTTCCTTTGATGTATATCCTTTGATGGTTTCTATATTCTGAAGATAAAACTGTAATTATATACGTATGTGTTTTTAAATCTGGACATAAGAGCTTAATTATCCTCATGCAGTCACTGAAATGTGATCCAGATCCCTAGAAAAGCAGAAGCTCTTGCATCAGTAATCCTGTCTGTTAAATAACACAGACTATCTAGGGGTTTGTAATCGACAGGAATCCTCTGATATGACACATTATGCATTATGCAATCCTCTTTACATATGAATTTTGATACACCAAGTACTGTCATAAGTGATTTATTCTTTTCCTTGCCTATTTGACTTTCATATAACTTCACTTGCGAACCGCACGGATCATATCAGATCCATTCTTCCCTTCCACACGCTCTATTTAAATGTATATGGAGCGTCAATAATCTGAGCAGCTTGTGCAGCGTTTGCAGATTTTCATACAGTCGCTTTTCACTGATGAGAAAACGGTTGCTCTAGAAAACTTACGAATATCAAGTCTTGAAATACATTATAATGATTAGCATAGCAGCAGGCTACAGCAATAACAAGTCCAACTTCAGTTGAATATCAAAGACTTCATATAAATATAACATTAAAATAAAAACTTTTAAATTCCTTATAACATTGTGAAGAAATATTTTTAATATGCCAGTGGATTAATGGCCTTGTTTCTTGTTTGGCATTGACACATAGTCAATTTTACAATAACTTACTGTGATAACTTGTGAGAAGATTTGTACTAAATTGTTTCCCCCCAAAGACGCTTAAATAAGTTTCAAAGTGTTACAAAGATCCAGTAGTTTATGATCTTATTCAGATGGATATTGATGATATTGCTGACCTTAATAAATGT
Source organism: Cyprinus carpio (assembly GCF_018340385.1). Taxonomy (NCBI): domain Eukaryota; kingdom Metazoa; phylum Chordata; class Actinopteri; order Cypriniformes; family Cyprinidae; genus Cyprinus; species Cyprinus carpio. Next base: position 3,446,518 of record NC_056606.1, on the reverse strand, counting down.
GGTATTGTTGCACTCTGCATGGAAAGTTATAAGCATATTTATAATTTATCACTTTATATCACTTTATATATATATATTTTTTTTTATGGAAGCCTGTCTCCACCACTGAATAAATGTTTTTATTAAAAAGGTAATTGCGACTTTTTATCTAAAAATATAAAAATTCAGATTTTTTTTCTCACAATAGCAAGTTTATATCTTGCAATTCCAAAAAAAGTCAGAGTTGTGAGATTAAAAGTCGCGGCTACCTTGTTGATTTTTTTTATTCAGTGGCTTGCATGGTTTTTCCACCAGCTACCACTGTCTCTAAACTTCTCATGTCTGAATCATTGTGGCTCACCAAGCTTTGGTTAAAAACGTTTTGTATAGCTTTTGTGAGAATCACAAATCCAGAAGGATCCTTCACTTGCTTGCCTTCTGAAGAAGATTTTCTGCTTCCCATCATTATTATACTCAGAAATGAACATGAATATCTTACGTTGTGAGTTGGTGATTGAGTATGAATGTGTTTTCTGGTGTTGTCAGCGTCTGTCGGGTCAGGGTTACTGTTTCTCAGCGTCTCTTCCACCCATGCTGGCTGCTGCTGCTATTGAAGCCCTCAACATCATGGAGCAAGATCCAGGTAACAACACTGACAGTAACAAAACAAATGCATTTCATTTTCTCTAGGTATTTAGTATAGTACAGGTCAAAAGTTTGGAAACATTACTATTTTTAATGTTTTTGAAAGAAGTTTCTTCTGCTCATCAAGCCTGCATTTATTTGATCAAAAATACAGAAAAAACAGTAATATTGTGAAATATTATTACAACTTAAAATAATAGTTTTCTATTTGAATATACTTTAAAAAAAATAATTTATTCCTGTGATGGAAAAGCTGAATTTTCAGCATCATATTTCCAGCCTTCAGTGTCACATGTAACATCCAGTCTATCACATGATCCTTTAGAAATCATTCTAATATTCTGATTTATTATGAGTGTTGGAAACAGTTCTGCTGTCTAATATATTTGATGAATAAAAGGTTAAAAAGAACTGCATTTATTCCATCAAAAATAAAAAAAATTCTAATAATATATATTCTAATAATATATTTTCTTTACTATCACTTTTTATCAATTTTAAAGCACATCCTTGCTGAATAAAAGTATTGATTTATTTAAGAAAATAAAGAAAAAAAATTACCTTGAAACCCAAATTACTGACCAGTAGTGTATATTGTTATTACAAAATATTTATTTTTTCATAAAACATAGCTTCTTTTTTTTTTTTTTGGTTTTTTTTATTCATCAAAGTATCCTAAAAAAGTATCACATGTCTGAAAAAATATTAAGCACAGAACTGTTTCAACTTTGATAATGAATCATCATATTAGAATGATTTCTAAGAGGATCATGTGATAATGATCCTAAAAATTCAGCTTTGCATCACAGAAATAAATGATCATTTAAAGTATAAGACATTTAAAAAAAATTATTTTAAAGTTGTAATAATATATCACAATATTACATTTTTTTCTGTATTTTTTGTTGTTTTCTTTGCAGAATGAACATTTAATTTATATGGAAGTCTGTTCCTGCCACAAAAAAAGTGATTTTACCAAACAATTCACCCTTACTAAACATTGTTAAGTTTTTCATTTGCTAAATCTGCCTCCTCATATATACACGTGGAATATGAGTATTTTTCCTCCTGACCGAGCGTTTCTTTTCTTCTTTTTAACTGTATTGGCTGGACTTTAAAGAGACGCTCAAACATACTTTCATATAGAACTCATTTTTAACTGTGTTTGCTAGGCCAGCATAACTATTATTATTAGTCACATTTAGTTAAGACATTTGAATAAAACCTATTAGTCCACCATTTAGTTAAGGTCAAGGTCGAATAAAACCCGAAGTAAAAAAATACCTTTTGCTGCTGGCTAACCAACGTTAAAGGAGGAACAAAAATCAGCACCATTTAGGCATAGACACACGCAAACTACCTATTTCTGAATCGAACAATGGGACACAATATCCTTCACTATTTTTGACTTGGGTCAAAAGAAACCATATAGAAACAACTCAGTGCACTTTGGCGACTAGGGACAGAAATTTAATGAGTCTTAAAGGATGGATATTTCTGTAGCGAATATACATGTTTCTAGTTGTGCTCAGCTCAAAAAAACCACAAAAAACTTTGTTTATTACTAATAACAAGCAATGATAATACTAGTAGAATACCCCTTGTTCATCACCAAAAAAATTGTTCACAATAATAAACTAAATGTCATTAAATTTCCTCCTCGCAGGCCTTTTCAGGGTGTTAAGGGATAAGTGCAAACACGTCCACAAAGCACTCTCGGCCTTTGGGCCTTTTCAGGGTGTTGTCAGTTATAAGTGCAAACACGTCCACAAAGGCACTACAAGGGCAAGTCCCATAATACCTCCTGTGTGTAATGAAATGAAATTTAATATACAAAATTCACTGTTTATAAAAGTTATTAGTGAAATAAATCAATCTACAATGCCGATATATCTTATTAGTAGACCGCACCTGACCTCAGATGTTTTCTTGTTGGCAATTAGCATCAGAAAGCTCCACAGATGCTTGGTGTGTTTTCTGCAGAAATCCGGGGCTAAAGGGAGAAAAAGAACAGCCAGCTATCTCCTGCTCTAAAAAGAAGAAAGCGAATGAATTAAACTCCGATCGAACCTAAAGTACAATAACACATATTAATAATGCAATGCTAATTGATATAATCGACATTATTTCAAAAACCCGACTGATGTTATAAAGTGAAAATAATGCAATGCTAATTGATATAATCGACATTATTTCAAACACCCGACTGATGTTATAAAGTGAATCTGGAGTAGAAGTATGTCAGTAAATCTCTTTGTTGGACAACAGGTTTGTAAACAGGCTCATACACATGCCAAACGTGCTTCTGTAGTAACAGTGCATTTATTCATTGCACTGTACAGCCCTGACCAGACCAGTTCCAGACTGTAGAAGAAGCTCCTCGTTTAGCAATATATTCCTCATCAGTTTCACCTCCGCCTTCCACGATGTCGCTCTGCACTGTTGCACACAGAAATAGGTCAACAACTAGGTTTTATTGTTATCATCGTGGGGAGAATTTTTATCGCAAACAATAAGATATCGCCCATCCCTGACCTGGATCATGAAAAGTGAACATTAGAGACCAAAATAAAGCTACACTACCATACAAAAGTTTGGGTTCAGTAAGATTTTAATTTTATTTAAAAAAAAAAAAAATTCAAGAAAGTAATACTTTTATTCAACAAGGATGCATCACATGAAATGATATTTCACAATATTGCTGTTTTTACAGTATTTATGTGTTTCTGTCTACAGAGCGTTGTCGCCACTATGCATCAAACGAAATGCACACAATATTTAAATTCTAGAAAGCATTGCTACACAAAAGTTACTCCAAATTAATTTTTTAAAAATCTGGCGATGTGATTTTCTCAACATATCAGTCAGTTAATCAGTCTGCTCAGTATAGTTGAGAAGCACAGTGCAGTGTTGAATTTAATAAAACAGCAATGACTTCAATAAATAATTAAAATAAATAATAAAAATAACTATAATAAAAATATATAGAACAAAAAGTTATATCATCAAGCTTCATATGTATGCAACTTAACTATTCACAAAATAAAAATTCAGTAAATAATGTGCTATCAGCAAACATGGCTCATCCAATCACAGTTTAGAGTTGGAATTGGCAGTTTTATAACATTAATTAACCCTTGGCTATATAACCAGAAAAAGAAAGTCATTTCAGAGGCAGAGAAAGTTTGAAGAGAAAACATTTTAATTGCTTTAAAAGTTATGAAAACAGATTTTTTTTCGGTAGAGAAATGTATCACAGAAATGTTTTAAAGGAAATAAAAGGTACATTGTGAATTCCTGTATAGTATAGTAAATGTGGTGTAAATAATCTCTTGTTTGTGGTCATTTCTGTAGAGTTTGGACAGACAGATCGCACTCACTTTGGCTCGATACCTGGACAAAGAAGAGCGTTTTCTTCCACCGCCGAGGTGATTAGCTGTGAGCTACGAGTGAAACCTCTCTGAACTCATGTTTTGCTGTGAAACTGATGTGTGTGAGCATGTGTGTCCTCAGCATCAGAGTCGTGGTGACTGTTGAGCAGACGCAGGAGGAGATCGAGAGAGCAGCGCAGTGCATTCAGGAAGCAGCCGAGAAGATCCTGAAATGACGAGAGTTCAGTGAGAGCCATGATGGTTCGGTGACCTTTGACCCTGGAGACCTCGAATGGATGAATACACTGATTGTATTATATAAATCTTCTCCAAAGATAATGTAGAATATAATATTGATCATTTCACACTTAAATAAAAATTGAAATAAATTCACCGCTGGTTTGCACCATCAAACCCACCATCAAACCTATTTATCTCTTGAAAAATGATGGGAGGTTTTGATTAATCAACAATACATATGCCATAAAGAATAATTGTTTTATATATATAAAGTAATTTTTTATATACACTAATATATACATTGCTTTGTTACCTTTGACTAAAGAGTTGCTTCTTTACACATGAAAATCATTTCAGTGTTTATGCACTGCGTGCGAGTTGTTTCTGAATAACGTGGTTATTCTTCTTTAGACTCTTGGTAATGAATGCATTGAGTGCACTCATACGAGAGCGTACGTTTGCTCACACTAGTAGAGATACCACATCTGATCTGGGTTTGAATCTGTCATTTTGTCAAAATGCAACGTTGTTTTCAAATACATTTCAAGAGTAAAACAGATTTCAGCCTTTAAATAGTATTGTTGCATTAGTTTTTATAATCTTTTTCCATCTCCTGTAATAAATTGCCTGCTGAATCATCTTTGAAACCTGCCATGCCGTCAGTCCTCACTGGACTTTTAGTGTAACTGTACAAAGCTCCACCTTCAGCTTAAGCTTCATGTGTGTTTTTGCAGTAAAATCTGATTTTTCTAAAGTAATTATGTGAATATCTTTTATATCGTTGGTAATATTTTAAGATGAACACGTACTGGAATGAAACAGCTTAGCTTTACTTGATTATCCAGACATTATTATTATAAAAAAAGAAAATCATGTTAAACTATCAAATATCAAGCTTTATGTTTTAAGTATTTCAATCAATCAGTCCATTTCATCAGTCAGTCATCCCTGTGACAAATTGTTTATATGCATCTTATGTAAGTATCCACTATATTATTTTAGTTGTGTCAATGGCTATTTTTGATAATTTTAGGCCTCTGAATATCCTCCATAAAATCCTGATATGAAATATGATATTCATCAAAACACTTATTTATTTTAGTTTCAGTGTCAAAATAATGTGTATACTGTGTGTATTTGTTTATATAAATACAAACACATGCATGTATATATTCATGAAAAATGTTGTTTATATGATAAATATATTTATATATAAGAATATAAATATATGCATGTAAATAAATGTAAATATTTTCTAAATATTACTGTATGAGTGTGTATGTATATATACATAATAAACACAGTACACATACATATATTATGAAAACAAAAACTAAATTAAATTAATCGTTTTATAGCACTTATATATTTATTTACTTATTGTCTAAACTAAAGGTTCACTAAACTGTTCAAATAATAATCAAAAAATAGATTTTTCTTTATTTTTATGCTAGGCTTCACAGGGATAATATGCTGATTTGCTGCTCAATAAACTTTTTTTTATTTTTTATTTGAATAAATATGATTTGTTTGCTCATTTTAGAATGTGTATGCATTGTAATGTGCATAATAATGGCAAGGAAACGTTGTGCTTTATTTATACACAAACCTTTACCTAGCCCTCTATTATACGTTATTAAATTCTGTCAGCTATGAAAGTATGATCCTTCCACACAACTGACAATCTCACATACAGAGATCCAGATACTCAAACCTGTTCCTAGCCCTCTATTATACAGTCATTAAACTGTATAGAAATTACACGCAAACTGCACAATTCTTTATATTTGTGAAATCTTTACATGTGAATTTGAAATGACAGATGTCTGGTCAGGGTTTAAATGTTGAAAACAAACAATGAACCTCTTCTCTTTTTTTTGAGGAATGGGATTTTAGCGATTTTAATTGATTTTACTGATTATTGATTATCGATTTATTTTTATTATCATTGTTAAAAACACTTGCACTGCTTAAGGTTTTGCAAAGACTGGTCATCTTTTCTGGGTTCTTTAATAAAAAGTTGAAAGGAACATCATTTGTTTGAAATATAAATCTTTTGTAACGAAGTAAACGTCTTGACTGTAAACTCTGATTAAATTAACACGTCCTTTCAAAAATTTCAAACTTCTAATCCAACACCCGGTGTCGTGTTTTTTCAAGGTTTTCAAACTTCTAATCCCATTTCCACTTCACTAATCCTACTATGGCGAGACATTCCTGGTAACCCTCTTGGAGCGTCTTGTCACGTGACCTATTTAATATTCATTAGCCAATCAACGTGTTTCAGCAAATCAAGCGGGCCTGCTGATCGAGGGTAATGAATATTAATGAGCTGCGCCTCTGCCGTAGTAGGATTCGCAAATTCGCTCCCCTCCCTCGCGATGGATCCGTCCTACGTCCAGAGGAGCTGGAGCTACTCCTTCACTCTTACAACACTATACGACACTTAAACTTGAACAGCATCAGCCGACGAACACCTTTGGGCTTAGCCTGATCAAAATGAAACGCGTCATTCTCTTGCAGACGAACCATCAAAAAGAGTTTAATTCACTGCACACTTGAGACAGAACGCGCTTTGTTCGCACGCACTAACTCACTCACACTTGTGGAGCGATCTGGAAGTTTGAACGCACTGATTCCCAAATCCAGCTCCAGAGGAAGGATGTACACACTGAGGATTACACGCAGAGCTCATCTGTGGCTCATATCAGTCCTCCTCACAACACTCACACACGCAGGTGAGACTTTCACACGTTTATTTATGTGCTTGGAGAAATAACATTGTAAGAACGGAACTATTTATTTATTTGAAGAGTCTATGCAGGAGTAAAAAGTGTTTTTGCTGTTCAGCACGCTTTTCATGAAGTTTAAAGCTCAAGTTTATTCACACCATCCATCCACAGAACTGTTTCATTAAAGCTGAAGTCTTAAAAAGCATGCCAGTTCCGTATTTTTGAAAATGTGAGATGATTTATCATCATATGAATATGCGTTCGGTCATATTTCTGCTAAATTTTTGAATGCATTCTGAGCAGATCCAGATCATTTTATGTAATGCAAGTGTGATATAATTAAGCAGTGTTTCTGGTTGTAACGCTTGAAAAAATGAAGTTCAATCAGTGTTATGCCGAAGCCATCGGGTTTGTTTGTTGAAACTGGCTGTTGATAATCAGATGCATATTTTGGGAGTGATTTCTTGTTAATTAATTTCCCTCCCTGCAGGGAGGAGGTGACAGATGTTGAGATTTCCTGTTGTGAATTTACGCTCTCTTTTTGGCCATTTGGCTGGGGTTTAAAGGGGGATGGGACGTGTCTCCTACCAGCTTTCTCTCCCTGTGCTCCAGCTTCGAGACTGTGGAAGAGTTGAGCTCAGTGTTGATGAGGCGTTCCTTGCTGCAATCCAAACACCACTCAACCTATACACACTGGATTCACTCACTACACGCACTTCACGCGTTTATACCACTGATCTATAATATAGATATATAGTCATATATAGATCAGTGGTTTATACACGCGAGAAGTAGGACAGTGGAATAAAAACCAAGAGCTATACAGATGCTTTTTAAAAAATTAATGTATTTATTAAAGCAACGGGGTCAGAAACGCATTCAGTGTGAACTGCTCAGAATGGGAACATTTGAAAAGTTCTTGTTTTTATTTAAAAATTGTTTGTAAACATTGACAAATAGATAAAAAAAAAAAACTAAAAGTGAAAACATAGAAACAAAGAAAGTTGGCCAAAGCAAAACAATATTTTACAATATCAACATTTCTCAAGTTTCACATTTTACCGAACTTAATCTAGTTTTAGGTATTATTAAACTTCTGCTTCCAAAACTGTCTGTTCTTGTAATGCACATTGTTTCATCATGACATTTAATGTTTATTATTTCTTAATAGGGTATTACAGTCAACTAAAATTAAAACTATAAAGGTTACTGAAAATATAAATAATAATAAAAAAAAATTCTTTGTATGTTTGTTTCTCAAAACTTAACAAAATTACTAAGACTTTGAAATGAAAATGAAAACATAAAACAAATATTCAGAATATTAATAAAAATCTAGTAAGTCAGTGGATTGTATGGGTCAAAATCATCGATTTTTCTTTTATGCCAAAAAAAAAAAGGATATTAAGTAAAGATCATGTTCCATCAAGATATTTTGTAAATGTCCTCAATAAATATATCAAAACTTAACTTTTATTAGTAATATGCATTGCTAAGAACTTCATTTGGACAACTTTAAAGGTGATTTTCTCAATATTTAGATTTTTTATTTTATTTTATTTTATTTTTTGCACTCTCAGATTCCAGATTTTCAAATAGTTGTATCTCGGCCAAATATTGTCCTGTCCTCACAAACCATACATCAGTGGAAAGCTTATTTATTCAGCTTTCAGAGGTATCAGTTTTAATAAAATGTGACCCTTATGACTGGTTTGGGGGTCCAGGGTCACATGTATGTACAACTTTATAATAAACAGCAGTGCAATAATACAGGTTACATTTTGCGATGATATTATAAACAATCAGTGTCCAATTTAAAAATGTGCACGTTTTTTTTTTTTAAAATGAATACATTTTTAAAAAATTGGCTCAAAGCAGCTGGTTGACTGGTTTAAGCTGGAAGGATCTGGTTTAAGCTGGTCTCCCAGTCTAAACCACTAAAGAAGTGGTCAGAACCCCTTTAAAGCAGCCTGCAGACCAGCTCTGCTCAGCTAAACAGTCTGTTACGCTCAGTTGAGTCTTGATGGGGGTGGCTGTGTTTCTGCTGTCTGCAGGAGGTTCAGCTCCTCTGACTCACACTTTCAACCATCAGAAAGGTGTGGGAGATCTTTAACAAGCCCATTGACGTGCTAATTGATTCACTTGCTAATAAGAGCCCCTGAAGCCCCAGACAACTGAATCAGCTTCAAACAATGCAGAGGCTTGACTGAGTATGGGCTTGTGTTTTCAGATGGTCAAGTCTTTATTTGCAGATCCTTCGCTGTAATGCCTTCTCCTTTGAGCTTAATGCCTGCTCCTTGCAGCCGTTTGCATATTTACACTCTTGAGTTTTTGGAAGTTAATGCTGAATGGATGTGTTGATCATTAAAAAACAAAAAGGGTTGGTGGAAGCCAGGGGTCCTAAACTATTTCCAAACCCCCTCCAGAAATCACGACCCCCTTTAGAAAGAACCCTTTTCTAAAATATAAAGAGGAGAAATTTATAGAAAGGCAACAAAGGTACAAACTATTTTTGATGCTTTCCGTGATTTTTAATTTATTTTTTAAATCAAGGAGAAATTAACACGCATAAATACAATTTTATTGTTTTGTTTTAAAATTTATTTATTTATTTATTTTAATTTAAAGTTTTAATTGCATAAATCATTTTAATGAAGTTTTTAACTTTCTACTGAAATTTTCCACAGACCTCACAGTTCCCTAAGGGATCCCTAACATTTAATATTAATTGTAGGAAGTGTTGTTTTAGTGTCACTGAGATTGCAGCTTAGTTTTTTATTTTATTAGCTTTCATTTTTGTATTTTTCCATTTTCATTTTCATTTTATTTAAAGTTTTAGTGGTTTGTATTTTTTATTTTATTTATTTATAAATGTTTTTTTTTTGTGTGTGTATTTATACATTTTTTTTTTTTTTTAATATTGTTTTAAACTAACTATATTTGTTATTATAGTTTTTATCAATATTTATTTCTATTTAAGTTATTTTATTACAAAATGTTAAATGAAAACGAGAAATTTTGACTAGTTTCAATAAAAATAAGCTCAAATTTAGCATTTTATTTTAAAACTTTTATAAGGACTTTAAGATTTCTGGCATCGTGGCAAAGTGAGTATCTAGTGACTCTTTAAGGGAATTACAAATAATAAAATTACATTAAAAAAGTGCAGATGCATTATGATAACAAAAAATCAGGAATAGTGCAACTGTTAGAAAACAAACAAAAACAACTCAAATCAAACATTTCTTTTTTTCTATTTTTTATTTTTTAATATGATATATTATATATGACCTGAACTTGTTTTTAAGGAGATCAGAAAGAAAGCAGGTTGTCCAGCAGAGATAGCGTCTTGCTTTGATGTTTGAAACAGAAGCGTGGTGGGTCGTCCTGTGTTATGGCTGTTGAGCTGTGAATGAGCTGGACGTGCTTGTAGAGTTACCCAGAGTTCAGTCAGTTAATCCAGAGTTGACCAGGGCAAGAGGAAAATCTTCAAAGCACCCGTCATGAAGAAAAAAAAGAGCACAGAAAGGCAGCTGATCCTTTAATACTTTTGGAAAGAGCAAGTTTATCCATGGGAAAGACCTCTTCAGTTAGTGTGAGAAAAATACCCACGCCTTGATGTTAGTCTTTCTGGATCTGCAGTACCTCTGAAACCTTTATTAAACGTACATACCTCTTCTGTGATATTAAGGAGGTATTTAAATTAAATTAAAAAGGGTTTACCATAAACAAAGTTTGGGGTTTGTAAATGTTTTTTTTTTTTTTTTTTTTTTTTTTTTTTTTCATGTTTTAAAGAAGTCTCTTCTGCCTACCAAGGCTGCATTTATTTGCGCAAAAATACAGTAAAAATGTTAATATTGTGAAAAATTATTACAATTTAAAAGAACTGTTTTCTAGGTGAATGTTAAAATATAATTGATTCCTGTGTTTCATCAGCATCATTACTCCAGTCTTCACTGTCACATGATCCTTCAGAAATCTTCAGTTTGTGTTGTTTATTATTTTTGTGGAAACTGAAGTTTTTTTTTTTTTTTTTTTTTTTTTTCATGAATAGAAAGTTCAAAAGAACAGCATTTATTTGAAATACTTTTTGTTACATTGTAAAAGTATCACCTTTGATCAGTTTAATGCGTCCTTGCTGAATAAAAGTATTAAAGGGGTCATATGATGCTGCTAAAAAGAACATTATTTTGTGAATTTGGTGTAATGAAATGTGTTTATGAGCTGCTTGTTCTTGTAAATATTTCCAAGTATACTTTTATTTCTAAATAAAATGCATTGTAGTAATCGCTGATATGCTTTGGTTAGGATTCATACCATGCACTTGGAGGCTTTATTCTGTATATAATTATATAACTGACCAGTAAAAACAGACAGATCAAGACTAGTATTAAAAATGCCATTTCATGGTAATTGCAAGATGGAAACAAATGTGGAAAACTGAAATGGAAATGAGTTTTGGTGGACTGATGAATGCAAAGCAGAGATGATTCAGTGCAGCATCGGCCACAGATGAAAACGCTTTCGCTGCTGTCCAGAGACAGAGACATCAGAAAGAGGAAATCTGTCCCTGATTGCCAAGCCAGTTAAGAGCACTGCGGTCCGCGGTCGTGCTTGTGGAATGGAAATGTTTTTGTAACATTATTGAACCCTCGCATCCCTAATCCAAAGCATCTCTAATCAAAACATAGCAACAGAGATCAGCACCAGCGGGTCCTTCCTAAAGAAGGAGAGGTGTTTGAGGAAAACCTTATTGCAAACAAGTTAATAGCTTTGTATAAAGTAAAGAAACATTATGCAATAGCAAAGTGATTAATTTTTTATTTATTTATTTTTTTGCTGATTCATACCATAAAATATATTACTCTGGGCAACTGTTTTGTGATGTGATGACAGATTTCTCTTGCATGCTATATTGCTGTTTTATGCATTAGTACATAAAGAGCGTGACTTCACGTTGGTCCTTTTAGCAGCATGAAAACAAAACTGTGTTTCATATTTTGATTCAGGTCAATGACTAACACGAACAAGACGTTTATGGTTTTTCCTGAGTAATCTTTAACATATTACTGCACTCCTCATACGTGCTCAGTCTAAAATAGCTTGCATTCTTAAGCATTAACCTGATTTAAATGGAAAAAGAATCGCCCGTGAGCCATTGATTTGATACTGATTATTTAACCACATTAAATCAAAGGTTTTTTTTTTTTTTTGTGCTACTTTCATACATTTTGATTCAGTGTGTAAGGAAATTTGACTAAGCAGCAGTTTGTTGTTCTCCTAATTCTGCTGAGTCAGATTTTTGGCATAAAATGAACCAGACATTTTGTAGCCTGTAAGTGCGTACCTAGACAAGAAGCGGCTGTCTGTAGGTTAGAACATGAGAAAATAAAAGTGAAATATGTTTGAAGTCAGTGCTGCAATGATAATGCATTACTGCAATATGTATACAATTTTTTTTGCAAGATGTAAACTCAGAATTGCTTTACAAAAAAAAATACGAAAATCACAATAAACAAAGTTCTGACAACATCTGAATTATGAGATAAAAAGTCTCAATTACTTTTCCTGGCTAAAACAGGCTTCCATAGATAATGGCCTCACTGTCAAGTTATTGAAAAAATAAAATAAAAAAATTATAAAAGCTAGGTTCGGTTCTATAAATTTTCTGTATTTTTGTTCCATTGCTTTATTTTTGTGGCCATCAGTGGACTATATATCTGCTCATATTTGACGTCAGCGGTGTGATAAACATGTCCTGGGATTGTTCTTTCCAAGTCGGTTGAATCTGTGACTCCCGCACCTATGATTTTCTTTGACCGCTTAAGGACCCCGATTCGTCCAAACACCACATTAAACCAACAAGGTGACATTTTTCCAGAGGCCACCCAGAGTTAGATCAGAAATAAACTTAACGTTGAGCAGAGCCTCAGTACTTCAGCACTAATCTCTTCTTGGAGGAGAAGGACATTAATGTGGTTGCCTTCTGTTGGAAAATTGGCCTGCGTCTCTGTCTCTGGTGCCACTCTGCTGCTTATGTCGGAGTTATTTTTTTTTTTTTCCACTTTGCATGACCGATAAAAATAGACTATCAGACAAAAAGCAAAATGCTTTTTTCATGCTTATGTTGTATTCATATGAGCTGTGTTTTTCATTCACGATATTAGCTCAGCCGGATGCTTTAGAGAAGACTGGAGCTGAAGAAGCTCACATACTCTGATTGAGCAATGCTGGAGAATTGAATTTCATGCTGTCAAATTTCAACTTACAAACAAACAGGTGTGGGGGAAAAAAATCGACTGAACTTTGATCATAAATGTAGCTTTTACAGTAAAATACATTTTTGGAAGATAAAAAGTGAAAACTTGTATGCATTTAATGTAAGTATTCAGTTATGCTGTTATGAAGATTTCATTTGATTTGCATTACAAGCTATCAGAATCTTACTTTTTGCCATATAAATATCATTATCTGCACTAAACTTGTTTTTTGCTCGGTTTGGGTCTCATACTGGAGCAGGAAAATTATTCAGTGTTCTCACTATATCATACTATATGAGCCATAACTGCTTGATATATCAAATGAGACTAAAAAACACATGCAATTTAAATTTTTAAATATTTTGTCTTAAGATTCCGTAAACTGTTTAATAAAAATAATAATAATAATTTCTGTCTGTTATTTCATATGTCAGGCTTCACATGGTTAAACACCACTGAGTTGCCATTGGTCCTTAATGAAATGTTGTAAGTGTGATCTTCAAGTTTAGTTGTTCAGATAAAGCATTGAAATGTTCATAAACATTATTTCTCAGCTGTTGAGCTTCTCCGAGTGTATCAGAGCCTTGTTCGGTTCCTTTGGAGCTCTAAGCTGCTTCGCTCAGTAACCGTGCAAGTGCAAGTTCTGGCAGGAACTTCTGTCAATGCATTGGACATTTGAGTCTGAGGAATGACACTGTACCTGAAAAACATCAGCACGTTTTATTTAGTCCAAATTTAAATGTAATAAACACATTTCATGAGGTGTGAGTCCTGCTGGGCAAAGCACAGGGAAAAGTTTGATGTGTTTAGATGAGGAAATGGCCGATCCTCTAGCTGATGTGTTTTCAGAAACTGTAAGAAACTGCCTTTAATCTAGTGCCTTGTAAGATGTTAATCAACAGTACTTGTTTGTGCATGAGCATTGCTGTGTGTGTGTGTGTGTGTGTGCAAGCGAGCATGCCTGCAGGAAATGTTGTCAGTCTTTCCTAAAGAGAAAGAGGGTCAGAAAGCTGTGCGCTCAAAAGGGAGGGTTGTGGGTGTAACTCGCAAATAATGATAAAAGGAATATTGTAGAATAAAGATGACTTTCAAGATATGAACAAACATCCACTGAACTAGATGTTCAAATCAAGACATGTAAAAAAAAAAAGCAGGTGTTGCTGCTATCGCAGATATTTTGTGGAGTCCCACTACGGCAGCATATCTTTTTTAACATTTATGGAAAGCATATCTGCATTTCTTTAAGATTTATCGAAAGCGTTTCTAAAGCCAACCTGAATCTTTGTTCGTTACAGTCATGAACTGTAGGCATGTGTGTGTGTCCTAATCAGGCACAACATATTAATAGCCCCGATAAACTCATGGTGAAGTTTATTTTATTTATTTACTATTTTCTTCCCTCCATTTTCATTTTCCAGGAGTAGAAAGAAATTTGAAATTGCTGTGAGGTGGTACCCTGTTTTTGACACTTCAGTGTAATGTTTTTTTTATTATTTGTCTAACTTCATGATATGAAGTAAAGAACCAAAAAATAGTTCCATGTTAAAGAAGGTAGAACAAGACCATCTATAACATGAACTAATGGTGGTTTGATTGTTTTTAAAGCAATAGTTCACCTAAAAATGAAAAATAATTGAAAGATTACTTGCCCTCAGCTCATCCAAGATTAACAGATTTGGGAACAGATTTGTAGAAATGTAGCATTGCATCACTTGCTCTGCAGTGAATGGGTGCCGTCAGAATGAGAGTCCAGCAGCTGATAAAAACATCACAATAATCCACAGCACTCCAGTCCACAGCCACATCAGTTAATGTCTTGAGAAGAGAAAAGCTGCATGTTTGAAAGAAACAAATCCATCATTAAGATTTTAAGTTTTAAGTCCTCACTTGTAGGCAAAATATGAGTCCATAATAACACTTCCTCCAGTAAAAATCTCCTGTTGTCTCTCACATCAAAATCCACCAACATATTTGTTTAGAGCTGTTTCAGACTTGCTTGATCTGTGCAGATTTCTCTCCTGATTTTCATTGGAGAAAGCATTATTATGGATTATGGACTCATCTTTTAGCTGGAAGGAACAGTTTGAAGTTAAAAACACTATAATGATGGATTTTTTTCTTGCAAACACACAGCTTTCCAATTCTCCAGACATTAACTGATGGACTGGAGTGCTGTGGATTACTTGTGGATTATTGCGATGGTTTTTATCAGCTGTTTGGACTCTCATTCTGACGGCACCCATTCACTGCAGAGCATCCATTGATGAGCAAGTAATGCAGCTATACATTTCCCCAAATCTGATGAAGAAACAAACTCCTCTACATCTGGGATGGTCTGAGAGTGAGTTATTTTTTTCATTTCTGGGTGAACTATTCTTTTTTTCCAGAAGTTTTGAACCACTGAGTCAAACTCCAAAGCACCGTTGTTTTTCACCAGATTTAGCCTGAAGTGTATCGAGTCCTTGGCTAATGCACTCAGTAGCCCTGTCAGGTGAAATCTCATTTTACCCATAATCCTGATTCATTATATCATTAACCATCATATTTTTTTTTTTAATGGTTGCATAAAAACAGAACAATGACTTGCATATAACCGAAACAATAAAAAACGCAATAGGTCAAAAAAAAATTTAGCGTGCATTTTTACAGTTTCATAGTGAAAAAAAACAACATTTTTTTTTATGAATGGCACTTAAATAAGACATTTGTAATTCCAGTAGATCTTACATACTAACAGGAATTTACGAAACGTCCTTCCCTCGACTTCTCCCACAGAAAAAGAAACAAACGTCTAGCTCGCCTGTCCAGATAAAGTTTGTGATCCTTACGCCTTCATGAATCAAGGCTGTGTAGAGAAGCTTGCGTCGAGGCTGCTGGAGAAATGAGATGTGTTCTGGCCGTCAGCCAGCGATAGATCTGTGTGTTCATCACCCATCCGTCAGCGTGAGGCCTGATTCATGTGTGCGGCGGCAGGTGTTCTCCGCGGATCACTGCACTCCTTCAGGTGACGGAGCCCACAGATACTGATCCTCAGAGCCTCTCAGTGAGATAAGCCAAGAAACTAATAACCCAAAGGCATGTTCTGTTGGCTTCATAATCCGCACTGACAGGAGACGCTGAAATATTCTAGCCCAAGCGGTCATGGTGGTGGATATACGGAGTGGTTAATTTATTTGTATCCATCAAAAAAAAAAAAAATCACAAACAAAAAAAACAAAACTAAACACAAATATAAAAACCCAAACCAACACAATTACAACCAACCAAAAAAGAAAAAAAATTCCAAAAATTAATAAATTTTTTTTTTAAAAAGTAATTGTGACTTGCAATTCTCACTTTATTTCTTGGAATTGACTTTATTAAAGAAAAAAGTCAAAATTGTGAGAAAAAATAAACAAGCGTATCCTGCTTGTGTTCAGCTCATATTCTCAAAAATGGTGCTACGCTGATTTGGAGAGACACAGAGGAGAGGAATTGTTAAATAAAGTCGTTATTTTTGTTTTCTTTGTGTACAAAAAGTATTCTCGTCGCTTCATAACGTTACGGTTGAATAACTGATGGCAGATGGAGTATTGCCAACGATGCTTTTCATACTTTCCTGGACCTTGACACTGTTATTTATTTGGCAGTCTATGGACAGTCACAAGCCTCCCGGTTTTCATCCAAAATATCTTAAATTGTGTTCTGAATAAAAACCAATAAATTACTATACATAAGTGATTAATGACAATTTTCATATTGGGGTGGAGTACCCCTTTAAATAAATGTAAATGATAGATATTTTGTTTGAAGTTTTAAAATTTTGGAATGTCAAATTCTGTAAATTAGTAGACATTGTACACTGATTGGCTGCAAATTCTACAAATCAAAGAAATATTCATTTCAGTGTAGTTTAGATTCTTTCAGAGACATTATAGCTGTTTTTTCCAATTAATGAAACTGATATAAACCTGTTTCTCGTGTAAGTTTGAGGAAGAGTGTGTGTGTGTGTGTGTGTGTGTGTGTGGCTTTTATATGTGGCACAGTGATGTGATTGGTCTTTCCACCTTCTCTCCCTGCAGTTGTCTGAAAGCAGTATTGTGCCATTGATCTTGATTTAATACCTGCTCTGATAAAGATGGAAGTGTGTTTTCAGCAAACTGCTGTTTCATGTGGAGCTGCTGAGATGCTGGGCTCTTTAATGATACGCTAGGAAACGCTCTGAAATCTGTTTTTAATTTGCCTCATAAACAGTCACAGGACATTGCCTCATGTTTAATACCGCATACTTCCACAAGTATGTAACGGTCTACCATCGCCTGCCTCTTTTGGATTGAGATGTATGTTTTCTTCTTGGACCCTGGGCTCATTTTATCTTCTCTTTAACATAAACCTGTGCAATTCAACCTCACATTGTTGTGATTGTCGTTTGTCTTAAAAAATGGCTGTAGAAAATAAAAACCGCTTGACACTCGTTTTCCTTTGAGCTATTTTTGCTCAAACTCTTAATAGAATTGTTGTTTCAAATGAACTGCACAACAAAAGAGTTTCATACGAACAGACCAAGATTTTCTTACATAAGCTTTGAACGTTAGCTCTGTTCCAAAACCTTAGACCGTTATCCCTCATGTTTGGGCCGTAGGACATGTTTGTTTTCAATATTCAGAAGAGAAGGAGCTTTCAAAATAATAACCGTAAAGGGAACATGTTGTGATAGTTCAGCAATATTATCTTATTAGGTGAGAAACAATTGGTAACAGTTACACCTATTACATTAAGAACATTTTTGTGCTTTGTTTCTTTTTTAATGTAGTAAAACCTTAATATGTCATGACTGGGTTGTGAAAAGAGAGAATAAAGCCGGGTGGGATCAAATGTTTGAGGGATTGGTGCTGAAAAGGAAAGTCGGTTTAGAGGTTATTGCATTTTGATGAAAGATAAATCTTTTTATTTTTTTTATTTTTTTTTACATTTTGGAATAAAGTGCACAAATGAATCTCTCTCTCTCTCTCTCTCTCTCTCTCTCTCTCTCACTCACTCACTCACTCACTCACACACTCACTCACACTCACTCACACACACAGAGAACATGCAGTAAGTTTTGATTTAATGCTGACCTGGTTTTGTTAACCCAGCCCTTGGGATAAAATTAGCATCTGTGAGATACCTTGATGATAAGGTTGATGCTTTAGCTGTCTGTTGATAGCATCTGAGTTTGCATTTGGAGGAACATACCTGCAGTGTGCAGACAAGTCAGTATTATCTGATGAAACCTTTCAGTGTTGCTGTGCCGTTGGTTCTTTGTGTGTTTGCTTACTGAATTAACTCAAAGTCTGATTGATCTTAATTTCTTTAACATATATATTTGGTAAAGAAATTCATACTTTTATTTAGAAAATATGTTAAATTGATCAAAAGTGACAGTAAAGATATTTATAATTGTACATTTCTATTTCAAACTTCATATTCATCATCATCAAAAAAATAAATAAATTTTTTTTAATTTTTTATTGAAGACTTTTAAAACTTTGATCCAAACCAACATGACATTTGAAGCAAAATATTTAATGAAAATTGGAAATGTCAAGAAAAATGTTATTTAATAATTTTTTTTTATTAAATAAACTACAGGAAGCAGTATGGATGATTTGATAAAATAAAATGAATGACATGCATTAATTTCTTTTTTTTTTTTTTTGTTTTTATTTTTTTTTATTTTTATTTTTTTTGCAAAATCTTGAAACCTAAATATATTTTTATACATAAATTGTTTATACACTACAGGTTTTTTTCAGCAAGGACAAAAATAGATAGATTAAAATTGACAGTAAAGATATAATACTACCGAAGATTTCGATTTCAAATAAATGCTGTTCTTTTGAACCTTTTGTTAATCAAAACATCTTGTAAAAATGTATCAGTGTTTGTCTGTTTCCAGTAAAATATTAAGCAGCACAACAGTTTTCAACATTTATAGTAAATGCAAATCATCATATTAGAGTGATTTCTGAAGGATCATGTGACACTGAAGACTGGAGTAAAGATACTGAAAATTCAGCTTTGATCACAGCAATCTTACAATATTTAAATATAAAATTTGAAATTAAACATGTCACAATATTACAATTTATACTGTATAAGAGACTTAAAACACTTAAGAACATTTTAAAAATATTCCTGACCCCAGACTTTTTAAAGGTATGTAATAAGGTATTTTTTTTTTTTTTTTTTTTTTTTTTTTTTTTTGAAGCCTTCAGTTTCTGCCAGGAAAAAAATCATAAGTCTGATCACATACAAGAGCAATAGCACTAATCTCAACCAGTTGTATATTTTGAGGTATCATTCATGTCTGTAACACAAACAGTGCAAAATATACAAGTTAGAGGTCAATGTTGGTTCAAATCTTGTGCGTTTGCACTAGCACCAATAATGAGAACCTTCTAGAAAACCAAGCGTTGCTGGTCATTTTATCAAAAAGATGGCCTCAAACATTTGGACCTTAATGGAACCCAGACAGTGAAACTAGATGTGCCTCTATTTATTGAAAGTGTACACAATGACATCTGCGTTTCATTTCTCGGCCGGTGCAATCATTCGTGGCTTATGTTATGAGCTCTCTCTCTCTCTCTCTCTCTCTCTCTCTCTCTCTCTCTCTCTCTCTCTCGTGTGTTTGATGTCGTGATGTTTACAGTCCCCTTCTCTCTGATTGAAATCAGCACAAACACACACAAATGCACCAATCTCCCCTCGAACGTTCCCAGGGTGGAGTTTAAACCTGAAGATCGGTGGTCAGGCAGTTGTAAATGGATCTTTTTGTCCGGTCTAGACACATAAGACGCCTCACACCGTGTTCTTTGAGCACAGTTGGAGGCTTTACCGTAGTAATAAAGACCAGATGATGCCGGCCCAAGTTCAACTGTAGTGACTCATGTTAGACGTTTAAAGAAATATATCAACCAAAAAATTAGGAACATCATCCTTGGCATTCTGTCTCTAATATTATTTTTCTTTATTCAATAAAATCTGAGTGTCCGAGCTGTTATTTTCCATTAAGCAAAAGTGGCTGGTGATTTTATACTGCCAAGCTCTGCAAAGGAGGAAGAAACCTTTCTTTCTTCTTTTGAACACAAAAGACCATATTTTGACGAATTCTGGTAACCAGACTTGATGTATCATGGAAGTCAATGGGGACCAGAAATGCTTTGGTTAGTAACATTCTTCTAGACATCTCATTTTGTGTTCAACACAAGAAAGAAACTCATACAGGTTTAGAGCATCTTGAGGTTGAGTAAACGATGACACGGTTTTCTTTTTTATTTTTTTTTTTTTTTTGGTGGGGTTCTCTATTTTAATATATTTATCTCATGGCATGTCTGAATACTGGATTCTGATTGGCTGGCAGGTATGCAGTAAAACTGTTTAATGCACAGGTAGTTTCAAGTCAGTTTATTCACTGTTTTATATTAATGAATCTTACGAGCAGTAATTGAAGAAAATAACGGTTATTTTTACCCTTCTGGTCAAATATTGCACTGAAAACATCATTAAAGGGATACTCCACCCCAAAATGTTTTTTTTTTTTTTTTTTTTTTTTTTTTTTTTTAATATATTCATTAATCACTTACCCCCATGTCGTTCCAAACCTGTAAAAGCTTCGTTCGTCTTCAGAACACAGTTTAAGATATTTTGGATGAAAACCTGGAGACTTGAGACTGTCCCATAGACTGCCAAGTAAATACCAGTGTTAAGGTCCAGAAAAAGGTATGAAAGTCGTCATCGGAATAGTCCATCTGCCATAATACAACAACCCTTGCGTTCAGCTCATGTTCTTCAAAATGGTGCTCTGGTGATGCGGACATAAACAAACAATACAACTGCTCTGTGTCTCTCCGCATCACCAGAGCACCATTTTGGAGAATATGAGCTGAACGCAAGCAGTGTACACTCTTCTGTGTCAGTCGCGACACACGGATACGCTGTTTTCGTTCAAATCAAAGCGCAGATACACGCAGAAAACATCATCAAAAAAAAACATCAAAATGGTGCTCTGGTGATGCGGAGAGACACAGAGCAGACAAATTGTTGAATAAAGTCTTTATTTTTGTTTTCTTTGTGTACAAAAAGTATTTTCATCGCTTCATAACGTTATGGTTGAACCACTGATGGCAGATGGAGTATTCTGATGACGTCTTTCATACCTTTTCTGGGCCTTGACACTGTTATTTACTTGGCAGTCTATGGGACAGCCTCCAGGTTTTCATCCAAAATATCTTAAATTCAGTTCTGAAGATGAACTGAGCTTTTACGGGTTTGGAACGACATTGGGGGTAAGTGATTAATGACACAATTTTCATTTTGGGATGGAGTATCCCTTTAACAGCATTAAGTTGTCAGTGCTGGCAAAAGACTGTGGTATAAGCAGCATAAGGCACAGCTAGCAGTGCATTATCCCTTACATATATCATTACTCCAGTCTTCAGGGTCACATGATCCTTCAGAAATCATTTTAATTTGCTAAATTGCTGCTAACAAAGCATTTCTCATTATTATCAGTATTGAAATGTATAATACTGATCAATATTTTTGTTTACAGGATTCTTTAATGAATCAAAAGTTCAAAAGAGCAGCATTTATTTGGAAAAAAAGAGAAATCTTTTTAAAACTTTATAAGCTAAAAATATGAATTTCTTTCTTTAAAATCTTTTGAATGATGTATTTTAAAGATTCGACCCAGTGAACCTTAGATTTCCTCCAAAAATAAACTTAATTTCTAAATGAATTTTAATTAATTAAAAACTAAATTAATGTTACTGTCCCAAACTTTAAAAAGCACAAATCACCATCCCCTTTTGTTAAATGGAAAACAGAAGCTTTGAAATTCTGTGTAACGTCGTCTTTTGCGTTCTACAGATTTATTCTCTTGTTTTTCCTTTCATTCAACTATGTTTAGATTATTCTTTTCAAATGCTTGAGTTCAAAAATTGTATACCATGTTAGTTCAGCGTTCTGGTTCTGTTAATGTCCCGATGTCATGATCTTATCAGGGCTTTGACCGCAAGCAGAGCAGCTTATATGAATGCTCTTAAGTGGAAAGCCCTCATCTGATCAGGATCATGATACAGGATTGTGTACAAGCAGGGATGACAAGCCACGTCAAACTGAGAGGTCTTTGCCTCTCTCCAAGTAAGGTAAGAAGAGGCTTCAAGCCTTTACAAGTAACCCTCTTTAGTATCATTATCAGACCATCATACCGGACGGTGGCAATAAAAGTGGAGTCTGGTTCTGTTTGCGTCTGGCTAATTACAGGCTGGTCTTTGTGCAGATCTGCATCTCAGAGATGCTGTGTTAAAGCATTAGTGTACAGTAATGGTGACTCAGATACTGAGGAGCCTCATTATTCCCCCTCCTCACTTCCTGCGCCAGTGTTTCACCTCGCTTTTGCTCTTTAAGCACTCTGTGTGTGTGTCATAAGGGGCTCCTATAGAACTGTTTTAAACCTTGCTCTGAAGTACAAGCTAATTTAGTTCCTCCAAACGGAGTTCCTAGAACTAAAACCGTGCCAGTTCCTGCGCTGCGAACACGCCAGAAAGTGGATAGTTACACAATTAGTTAGGGATGCATCGATCCGATACTCAGGATCGATATCGGCTCCGATACTGGCTTTTTTTTTTTGCCGGAAAAAGTTACGTACTACAGCTTTAAGTCGTTAAATTCAAGTTGACGTAAACTCTTCTCTGCTGCGGCTGTCTGTCTTCCTCTGTTCAGCATTTAAACTGCATGCCGTGTTCGGTTAGGACAGTCAAGATGATAAAACTCCAAGAGCGCACAGTAACTGGAATTTAAAACTGTTAAAAGTAAAGGCTCTATAAACTATCGCACAGATTTAATAAACTATGCATCAATATCTCTTTCATTTGTGCTTTGAACTTCTCTATGCGGAGAGCAGCACACTGTGACTCTGTGATGCTTCAAGTGCTTCATTCTGTACTCGGGATGAGTAAATATGTTTATATAAAAATATAAACCATAAAATTAAAAAGACATTGCTTTTAAATGTATAATACAGTAATGAAGACAGCAACATATGATAGATAGAACTCCTATCTAAAAAAAAAAAAAAAAAAAAAAAAAAAACTCTAAGTGACTCACACACAATGTAAATTTATGCATTTGGCACGAAGTTTTATCCAAAGCAACTTAAAATGCATCCAAGGTACCTGATTTATCGGTTTATTTATTCCCTGTGAATTGATATACCTATAACCTGTTTGAGCAGAAAAATTTGTTTCAAAATGTCCTGTAATATGAAAAGGGTTGTACAAAAACAGTCAAAATTGTGCACAATACATGCAGTCTTGTACAGAAATGTTTGAGCTGACTTCCATCTTTCTCTTGCAAAAACAGCTGAACCACTTTAATGTGGTATTTTAACACCAATAAATGCATTTCTTAGGGATTGTGAGTGTAAAGGGTGGAATGGCAGATGAGACACGGTTTAGTCTTGCAACAGAAATCTTCAAGTTCAGAGCAAATCGTGGCCCTCTCAAGCAGCATCACACTCTCCAAGACACTTGGAGGTGAATATAACGTGCACTTGGAGGTGCACATTTCTTTACCGACGGAACAGGAATAAGAGGTTCATGGGTCTTTGAATGATTTGTCCAGGCTCTGTTAGTTTTGTGCTCATGTCTGCTGGTTTAATCGTTCAGGGTGTTGACGGAGAGCTGCACTTCACACATGATAAATTGAGCTGCTCTTTTGGAGAGCACGGGTCCAAAGAGACTCCCTGGCTCTCGATGTTCTCCATTTCCGACTCCATTTTTATACGGCGGCCCACAACTATCTTGACTCCTTGCACTTTCTGTGCCCCTTCTTCCTAAAATAACGCATTTGGAGTCTCTCGCTTCACCTCACACGATTGTTTTTGTTCCAAAATTATTTTTTGCACTACCCAATATTTTGTCTGCTCATGCACTTTTAACATTTCCCAAAATAAACCCGTTATTATGGAGGGATTTTGGAATAGTTGACTGTGCAGATCTATGGACTGCTCACTCACACAGAGAGGTTTGACTTGGATTTAAAATTCTGGTCTCTGCAGTTTTTTCCTCACTTTTTCTCCTTGGTTTTACACAATTGCTGGTTGTCAGAGATTGATAGTTTTTATCAGTATGCCTGGAAAATGTTTTATATTTTATATTCAAGAATCCTGGAAAAAAGTGACACAAAAATCTGATTTTTTTTTTTAAAGGAATTATTACTATAAATGTGTATTACATCTCATAAATTAAAGTAATTGTTAAAATGCCCTAGGAACCCGTTAAATTCTTGGAGGCAGCCAAGCTGGATTCAGTGCTCAGTGCTTTATATGCATATCATTTTGCCAGCTTTTAACTGGTCATAAAGCATATTGGGAGTTTCACAGAAGCAGGACGGATTCACACACAGACAGTCTACAATCTAGTTTGTTTCTTCTAGCACAAGTGGTGTGTTGTTTCCTTACAGTCCTCATGAGTTTGGAGCTGTGTGCGTGTAATGAGACACAGATCAGAGCAGATGTTGACGAGGGTTTCTGAGCAGCTCCTCGCAGACAGAGCTCTTGTCCTGAGGGCCGCTGGTCTGTCTACATGCACTTTGACATCTTGACAAAATATGTTTCCTCCTCATGAAAGATCTTTCAGTTCTGTTACTGAACCATGAAATCGGTTTTCTTTTGCTATGCTAGACTTTATGGTGCATTAAAATAAACTAATGTTGTGTGTTAAAGACATGGAGCTTTGTATCTAGAATCATCTGAATACTAGGCTAAATTATTTATTTTTTAAGAATTGTCAGATGATAAAATGTGAAAATCTATCCCGTTCCGATCCTGTCCACACCTGTGGCAATTATTATAATCTGATGCAGGTGTGAGGCATAAGCCAATATTTTATTCCTCCCACTTTGTTTCCTGAGTGCAGTGATTGGCTGCCTCTGCTGTGAAGTAACACAAGGCAGCTGTGCTCTTTGTTCAACTTGCCAGCCTGCAAACAATTTGAAGTCTGTGACTGCCGGGAGTCTTCGCTCAGAGCGTGTAGAAGTTAAGCTGCTAGGAGCTCGGCAAACCCAGGGAATCGGTCTGAATCCCCTCAAGAAAACACACGAGCATGCTGAATATCCTGTTCAGTCAAAAAGGAGGTGCTGTGGAAGATGAAGACCAGTTTTTGGAGGTGCATTTTTTTTGCTGCATGTATGGTTATGGTTTTCTTGCTGTATGGTTTCATAATTAAAATCTTTTAAAAAGACAGAATAAGTTCTGCCGTATGATTTCTGTGAAATATGAAAAGTAGAAGAGTGGTACTAGTGGCCTAGTGGGTAGAGAGTTTGACTCCTAACCCTAAGGTTGTGGGTTCGAGTCTCGGGCCGGCAATACCACGACTGAGGTGCCCTTGAGCAAAGCACCGAACCCCCAACGCGCTCCCCATGCACCGCAGGATAAATGATGCCCACTGCTCCGGGTGTGTGTTCATGGTGTGTGTGTGCACTTTGGCTGGTTAAATGCAGAGCACCAATTCTGAGTATGGGTCACCATACTTGGCTTTAAGTCACACCACAATAGATGACATCAGTGATTCTTGGGAGGAGGGGCCTCTGACAGTGGATGTTTGCTTGTGGGTGTGGTTTATGGTAGGCACACTATAATGACAAAAAGACAATGACAAAAATCATTGTCAATTATTCCCTTGAAATTGTAATTGTGATTTATTAATTACAATTATCACAAAATAAACAATTATCACAAATAAACAAGCTGAAAACACTCTAACTGAAAGACTTCAGAGTGTGTGCGCACAACAGGAAGTAAGTACACAAGACTGACCCAGGTCTTAAAAACACCATGCAGTGCCCTTAACGCACACTAAATCCACGCTCCGGAGCACTATTCGAGGCTAAGTGTATCCCATCATGCATCATGTTTTGGATACATCATAAGATTTTTGCCGAGATCTCATGAGAGATGTAAGTTAAATATTAATGTAACAATTAGATAGGGTCCGTTATTTCAAATAATTCGGTAGGAAAACAAATGTTTTTTACAGAAGCACGTTTTACTAGTTGCAAAGATGAGTAGGGGGCGTGTTTAGGGGTGTACCCATACATGTATTTGTACTGAACCATCACGGTACAGACATCTCGGTTCGGTGCATGAGGCCTTACAATGAACGCCCGCAGTAATGCAATGCTGTTCGATAACCTGCCCTGTTGTATCAGTATCATATCGAACCGTGACGCCTGAACCGAGGTATGTACCGAACCGTGACTTCTGTGTACTGTTACACCCCTAGTGGTGATATTTATTTTGTACAACATTTGCAACTGCTTTTTTGTCACTTGATTAGAAGCACTAGAAATTAAATTGTCATGTTATAGGGGCTACTGAGCAGACATTTAGAAGCTGACTTATGAAGTGCAAAGTAATTAAAATAATTTTAAAAAGCCATGTAAAGCCATATTTACAACATAAGTGTGTCCCACTGTTGTGGGTCTGGTCTGTTGTGAGTGGTTAGTAGTGACTGTGGTTTATTTCACCTTTTTTTTTTTTTTTTTTTTTCTTTGTGGGATGCTGTGTAGTGGGTGTGGTATGTGATGTGTGGTGGGCGTGGTTTATGGATGTTTAGCGTGGTTTATGGGTGTGTAGTGGGTATGGTTTACATGGATGTTTGGGTGTGGTTTGTGATGGGTGTGGTTTACAGGGGTGTATGGGCGTGGTTTGTGATGGGTGTGGCTTTGTGGCAGGTGTGATTTGTGATGGTGGGCGTGATTTATGAGGGTGTGGTTTGTAGTACTGCAGGACATGGTCAGATACAGTTGGCCTGGGCTTCTCGCTTAGAAAAAATGACTTACCCTGATTAAAAAAAAAAAGTGCAGGAGGAATCAGATTGGAATCTTGTTGCACAGAAATGAGTGTTTATGTGTTCCCTGGGTCACTATTACTCTCTGTGTAACCTGAAGGCCTCGGTTGTGTGGCGCATGGTTTGTTTATTTTGCAGGTATGTAGAAAGTATGTCTCACGGGTGGAGTCGAGCAGCTGTAAGTTCTGGCAGCCCTTGCGGAGTTCACACCCGGTAAAAAGGCCACAGTAAATCAGATGGGCCCCAGTGCACCATATTGTAGGTCTCCGTGCAGATTTATTCTGATCCCTTATTTCCTACAGAATGTCATGGTTTCTCCATTTGAAGTTGTTATTGGACAGACGCACCTGGGCTGTTAGAGAGATAAGGACAAGACATCAGTTACAGATATAACTAAAGACATAAATTAATACATATTATCAAACCATTCATAAAAGATATCATTTCATGGTTATTTTTTAATATTAATTTAATCGTTCAGATTATTTGGACAGTCAGAATCTGTGAAGAATCCAAATTCTGAAAAATAAATAAAACCGAAGGCAAAAAAAGAGCTGTTTAGAGCTGTAATAATAACTAATCAATCAAATTGATCGTAATCAATAATGAAAATAATTGGAAACATTCTTGGAGTCACGTCATTTTAGAGCAGTAAATAATGCATTTCTGAGTATAAAATGAATATGGAAATCAGTGGAGGTGCTACTGTGGGAAATGTACACAAAACAAGTTGTCCTAAACGTGAGAATGCCTCATATTACGTGCTTAAGTCTGTAACTTGCATTTTATGGTTATATCCTCATCTATAATTGACTTCGTTTACATGGACATCAGTAATCTAATTATTTACCTTATTCTGAACAAGACAATTAGGCATATTGTGATTAAAGTGTTTACATGAGTTGCTTTTAAAATATTCCTGTCATGTTTCTGTTTTACATGTTATAGTACATAGATCGATTATAATGGCACGTCATTACGTCACCTCCAGAATTTCACATATAAACATATAGTTTGTGTTCGTTATGATGCCATGTACAGTTTTGGGTGTTTCATTTTTAATTTACTGAAAGCTTCAAGTGCAGTTAATTATTTGTCATGCTGTGCAAACAGATGACGACGTTGTTGAAGCCACGCTCTTTTGTTTCGGTTGACCACCCACTGAAAGGAGTTTCTCAGAGAAAAATTGCAAAGAGTTTGAAGTTATCAAGGGGTGGCCACAGGCCCTGGCCACCCCTTGATAACTTCAAACTCTTTGCAATTTTTCTTTGAGAAACTCCTTTCTCAACCGTTTAATTTTAATCTATTAATTTAGATCTATATAATTTATATATCATTTAATATAGTTACTATCACACGAAAAGTGACGTTTTTCTCCAGAAGTCTGCATAATTGCAAATGTGACATTGATTTCATACAACAGTTAAATAAACAAGAAGTTAATATCAAGAGTTTTTACGTTTTAGACAACATATTCACTTTTTGCCCTCTATTTCTAAAAACAAAAATCATTCCAAACACAGCCACTGTTTTGCGTCTCTGAGCAACATGATAGTGTTTCGTTCCTGAATGAATCAACCGTTTAAATGATTCGGTTCAATCGCAATGACTCACTTATTAACAGTGACTCGCTGCCACCTACTGGCGGTTTTAATTTCACATTGAAGGTACCATTTCATTTTTTAAACAATTTCAAACATCAGTTTTCAATGTTTTATGTTTAAAATATCAAAACATTATTTATTAATTTGTAACTCCAGGTTAAAGTATTCCATGTCCCTCAGAGCTAAATGCAAGTGTCTGACTTAAAAGATGGTGCACACTTTTAGAAAAAAATGGCATAAATGTTAAAAAAAAAAAAAAAGCCTCAGCTGTCAGCACACTTAGAAATAAGATATCAGCACAATAACACACACAGCAAAATATTGTCTAATTTTCGTTATCGATGAAATCACAGATATCTTTTTTTTTTTTTTTTCGGAAAACCATACTGGATGCCCGTTACTCGGGCCCTTAGACGGCACTGCATCACATACAGGAATGCTACTGTAATGGAAATCACAACATGGGCTCAGGAATACTTCCAGAAAACATTGTCGGTGAACACAGTCCACCGTGCCATTCGCCGTTGCTGGCAAAAACTCTATAGGTCAAAAAAGAAGCCATATCTAAACATGATCCAGAAGTGCAGGCATTTTCTCTGGGACAAGGCTCATTTAAAATGGACTGTGGCAAATTGGAAAACTGTTCTGTGGTCAGACGAATCAAAATTTGAAGTTCTTTTTGGAAAAACTGGGACGCCATGTCATCCGGACTAAAGAGGACAAGGACAACCCAAGTTGTTATCAGCACTCAGTTCAGAAAGCCTGCATCTCTGATGGTATGGGGTTGCATGAGTGCGTGTGGCATGGGCAGCTACACATCTGGAAAGGCACCATCAATGCTGAAAGGTATATCCAAGTTCTAGAACAACATATGCTCCCATCCAGACGTCGTCTCTTTCAGGGAAGACCTTACATTTTCCAACATGACAATGCCAGACCACATACTGCATCAATTACAACATCATGGCTGCCGTAGAAGAATGATCCGGGTACTGAGATGGCCAGCCTGCAGTCCAGATCTTTCACCCAGAGAAAACATTTGGTGCGACAAAGAAGACCTAAGACAGTTGAGCAACTAGAAGCCTGTATTAGACAAGAATGGGACAACATTCCTATTCCTAAACTTGAGCAACTTGTCTCCTCAGTCCCCAGACGTTTCCAGACTGTTATAAAAAGAAGAGGGGATGCCACACAGTGGTAAACATGGCCTTGTCCCAACTTTTTTGAGATGCCATGAAATTTAAAATCAACTTAATTTTCCCTTAAAATGATACATTTTCTCAGTTTAAACATTTGATATGTCATCTATGTTGTATTCTGAATAAAATATTGAAATTTGAAACTTCCCCATCACTGCGTTCTGTTTTTATTCACAATCTGTACAGTGTCCCAACTTTTTTGGAATCGGGTTTGTATTTGAGTTGACAGGTTATCTCTCTTTAAAATAAGACATCTAATAGCTTAACACGGTACTGGCCACATTAGTTAGTTTTGAGCCTTTCTTACCTGATAGCTTGATTGCAAACAAGTGTTAGCCTAATCCCATAAACACCTTGTTTAATGACCCTTAGAATGGCGTGTTGGACAACTGATTAATGCTGTGATTTAATGCAGTTTTTATATTTTTAAGTGTGAAATGGTGTCCAGATGTCTAGCGGAGAAGAACCAGAAGCTTGTGTTGCATTTGAGTGTGCACCCATAAATGATCAATGGAACCAGATTTAGTCCACAGGAAGTTACGGTTCATTTATCTGCAAGCCTGAACGTTCACCCTATTTTTTACTTGATTAATGCACATTTCTGTTCTTATAGGGCATGACCAATCTGTGCATGCTATTTCAAGTAAATACAATCTCTGTTTTCAGAATATAATTAAAATGTAATAACCTTCCGGATCTCTGAAACAACTTTTCGTCAGATGTCACAAATCCCTCTTACACTTTTTCTCTCTAAACACCTGGCTCTATTCTGGAATGTAACACCCACTTTTCTAAACATTGAAAGTATGAAGCTGACCATTTTCTGCATCAAGATTATCAACAAAACAAACAACCAAAATTGCTTCCGAAAAAGATACATCACTGCTGTATGATATTTCAGATAAGGGTTATTGCAAGAGTCTGAAATGTATTTACATCACTGCTGTATGATATTTCAGATAAGGGTTATTGCAAGAGTCTGAAATGTATTTAGCTTTAAAAAGTTGACATGTTTGTTTTTTGCATCAAGTATTTGGACCTAAAGCTAAATTGTGTGTTTTTTCTGTTATTATTGTTTAAATGTTAATAATATATTACCATTTTATGAGTTTTAATTGATTAGACGGAAAACACAGAATTTAGAAAATAAATAAAATAGAATTTAAGAAATTCGTAGGGCTCTAATCATGTTTGAAAATCATTTCTAATTGAATGGGAGTGTTTGCTTTTGCAGTATATGACATATGAAAAGAAACTCCCAGTAATCCTCCTAAAATTCTCTACTTTGTAAATGCAACTGTATTCATTACCTCTTTTTTTTTTTTTTTTTTTTTTTTTTTTTTTTTTTTTTCCAAAATCTTCAAATTTTGATTTTAAAGTTTGTTTTATGAATGGAAGCTTCTGTGATGATGCTCTATCCACACAAACAAATTACTTTAGAATATGCTGAACCACAAAATCACACCATTGGTTAAGATAGAAAGTGACGTGCTCGGTTGAGTGGGTCACTCAGAAACAGTGTTGGGGTTGATGCATTACAAGTTACTTGAGTTACATAATCAGATTACTTTTTTTCATCTTTTTTTCCAAGTAACTAATAAAGTAATGCATTACTTTTAAATTTAGAAGAAATATCTGAGTTGCCTTTTCAAATAAATAAGTGCAGTTTTCCCATTTATTGACTAACCGCTCCCCTGAGAAATCGGTAGTGAATCGCTGTGTGAACTTATTACTTTTAATTCCAGACTAAACGTGAACATGCATTTACTCACTTGTACAAAAACAGATTTAGTATTCCTCAAAATGAATAAAAACAAGCATTACTTTCCATAGAAATTAACTAATGCAATTAGTAGGGGTGTAAGAAAATATCGATATACGTGAGTATCGCAATATTTTGTTTGGCGATACTGTATCGATTCTCAGTCTAGTTTTGAGTTTATATACCGACCACTAGACAGCACTGGTCTTACCTTTGAACTTGAACAATGACGTCTGTGTGTTCCCCTCCTGCAAGGTTTGTCAGTCCCGCCCGCTCCCACAAACATTCTAATATTGCAAATATTTTTCATGCATATCAGGGAGCTGCTATCAGTGGGGAATATTTCAATCTCATTTGAATGAGCGCTTTTGCTGTTCACCTTCGATTTCGCGATCACGCTCGCTCTTTAAGGGTTTTGTGAATGAGCTCCGGATCTGTTGAGTAGCAAATCCTCCACCATGGTCTTGTAGGTCACCCCTCCTTTTGACCCATGATCAGTCAAATCTGTCTTCTGCAAGAACTTAATTGTTCCCTTTTTACTCATACTGCACAAAAAGTGATTTGATAGCATTAAATGTTACAGGGACAGATTAATGCAAATGCAGATCCCACTGTGTTCTGGTTAAGATAGATTGTATCACCAGATTCTTGCCGATACACAGCCCTAGCAATTAGGGAGTAACACAATATTGTTATGCATTATTTTTCAAAAGTATCTTTCCCAAAAACATCAAAAAGAACTAAAGCATAAAATTGCTTTAATGTTGTTAGAATAATTAGGATCCAGCCCCGGACTCCAGATCCCGTCAGAAAAAAATCAGTTTGTCCAGTAACAGAACAACTAGTCAGCAGCGCTGTTAATACCCAAACCCTGTTAACAGCAAGTCTTGTCTGGTATCCAGAAATACCCAAACCAGTCTTCTGTCAGTCAAGAAGTTGACAGAGGAAAGCCAGGGAAGAGCAGAAGCAGGAGGCGAAGTGATGATGGTAAAAAAAAAAAAAATTACAGCGTTTATTGAACAATCTTAGTTGTGTATGTCACAATGTTCAAACTTCGTCTGACCAGCACAAATTCAACATGTACTGTTTTATCAAAACTGCTTCACAGCAACATCCCATAAACCTTGGTTTTCCATAAACATTCTCTCTTATCTGTCTCTATTCATACAGACAAAACAGTTCATGAAACCCCACAAGCATGTGATTGAACAACAATGAAATGCATAAGCTGGGGAAAATTAATAAGAAATATAATACACAGAGATATAATAAATGAATAAACATCATCCATCTAAGGATCCTTCAATGTGAAGAGTCCTAGTGTTCATCAAAACCATAGTCTTGAACACAGAGTCCCAACATAAGATACTTTCCCAATCTCATTCCTCCCTCTCTTCTCCACTCCATAAAATTCCCAATTCAAAACAAGCACTCTAAAAAAAACAAAAAAACTAATAATCAACAAGTTCTTTTGTTTCCCAGATTTCCACTTTACAGCAAACACTAACATTCATAGATGTTCTAACGAAGCATGATGCAATAGGTTTCTAGTGACAAACAATTTGTCTGTACACTGAGTGGAGTTTTTGCACAATAATAGACAATCACCGATTTCATATATAAAATCTAGTTATATGTGGCAGGATTTTGAACCAGTGGGTTTTCACAATGGATGTGAATTCCAAGTACAAGGCTGCAGAGACTTTGTCTGCATAGGCCAAAAACTTGAGAGATCTTATCTCTGTCATGCCTTCAATTGCAAACACTTGTTTTTTGATCATTCTGTCACTATCAGTCTAAAAAGGTTATTTCATGGTGTATCCTTTGCTAAAAAGTGATGGTCTTGGCATATTTCTGCTGGCTAATCTGTAATATTGTAAGGCAGAAACGGCAGCAGCCGTTGGCACGTCTAGGCGGGTGAGATTGGCTCTTAATCTCGAGCACACTGATCCGTTTGGGCTGTTTATGTAGAGAAACTGTAAACTTTGCGTGAGGTGCTCAAATATGCACCGTTGAAGCCCTGTAAGCTGGGAGAGGCATGCTTTATGAAAACAACAGGGCGAAGAAGAAAACCCAAGCACTGGCTGACCACAGAGCTCTGCGTATATGGAAACTCAAGTCATGATGATGTTATACGTGGAGAATAACGAGGGCCCCAGGACGGTTTATTCCAGTTCTGGGTGTTATCATCAAAGTCCTGTGAGGCAGTACAGGACGCACATCAGCAGTGATGGATTTATCACAATAGTGTGTGTGTGGTCTGCTCTGAACAAGAGTTTACTGGGTCACGTCTTATGTCCATATTTGGGAACCGCTTTAAAAAAACTACTTCTGGGGGGTTGCATCCCAATAATAGGCTAATGGACAAAGAGTTGCTGAAAATAAATTCTGTTCTCTGCAGCAAGTTTATTTTCAAAAGAATCAAAAATTTAGAAGTTAAAATTCTGTTTTTATTTAGCTTGTTAAGTAATAATTTTACAGGTTGTGCATGTACGGTAGGGCTGAACATCAAAAATAAATAAAATCAAATAAATCAAAATAAAACTGAAATTGTCATATAGTGTGATTTATTAGATTGTGTTTTCAGAGTGAAGCACAGCACTGTGTTCTTTTACATGTGAGCAGTTCATGATTCAGTGTTTTTTTTTTTTTTGTAGTAAATGCTGCTCCACACGAAATCATCTCTGAATCCACTACAATTACAATTACATTTACAATTTTTGGAGCATTGGAGCATTTGGAGCGCAATATGTGCCGACATTTTCCCAAACTTGCCAAACCTGTAATGAGAAGCATTTACAAGTTTGGGAAGATATTGGAGAAATTAATACATAAATAGTAGGAGTTTTAGTTAAATTTTAAAATGAAATGAAATTGCTTGTAGGAATTTTAGTTGATTAGTAATATTACAACCAATAAATTTCAAATTACAATAAAATATTAAAATAACAATATTAAAATTTTAAAATGTAACACAAAATCAGTCATAAGTAGTGGTCGACCAATATATTGCCAAGGTCGATACGTTTTTCTATTTTCCATTTTTCAAATATTGGCATCGGCCGATAAGTCTTTCTTCTTGGCGATGTTGTTCGAGGTGGGACATGTATTTTGGCAGTGCCGAGAAAGGCAGCGCCTGAGGGCACTGCTCACATTCTCCCTCTTAAACCGTTCTGTATAATACGGATAGAAGTCTGTCTAATAATCAGATAGAATGTTTAATGTATACAAAAAGTATTAAAATTATTGCTCATGATTTCAAATTATGATGCGCTTTATGCATTTACAGCACACTGCCATATTCATGTCATTTTCACTGTGTGCTGTATGTAAAATGAGTGCTACCCTGGCTTTATTGGTGATTCCCAATGCACACAGACTTCCAAGAATACTGAGTGCCCTGTTGCTTACAGTGTTTACTACTCCTTTTTAATTATATTTTTATTAAATATTTATTTATTTGTGAAAATTTCTTTTTGTCATCTAAAGTATAAGTATTTTTATTTTACAATTTATTTATTTTTAATCCATTGTCAAATGATTTCAAATTTCTAAAAATAAATTAAAATAAAAAAAACAAATTTATATCAGCTGTTGGCCACCCTGCTTATCAAGATATCGGCATCGGCTGTCAAAAAAAAAAAAAAAATATATATATATCCGTGTATAAGTGTAAAGTTTTTTTTTTTTTTTTTTAATTGAGATTTATACATCATCTGAAAGCTGGATAAATTATATTTCCTTTGATGTATTGGTTTGTTAGGACAATATTTAGCCAAGGTACAACTATTATGAAAATCTGAATCTGAGGGGTGCAAAAAAATCTAAATATTGAGAAAATCACCTTTAAAGTTGTCCAAATGAAGTTCTTAGCAATGCATATTAATAATCAAAAATTAAGTTTTTATATATTTATGGTAGGAAATTTGCAAAATATCTTCATGGAACATGGGATAATTTTGATCCATACAAGGTTTTTTTTTTTGTTTTTTTTTGGCTATTGCTAAAAATATACCCCAGTGACTTAAGACTGGTTTTGTGCTCCACGGTTACAAATAAGAAATTAATTATAGTCATATGTAGGTCTAGAACCACAATATTTTTGGCCTTTTTGTTTAAACTTCCAAACAAGCTCATTTTAAATCTCATTTTTAATTTCTTATCAAAAAAAATCGCAATTAGTATTTCCCCCCAAATCATGCAGCCCTAATATTCAGTTTACATTTTACTCAGTGAAAGGACATTTTTGTTTACTTTTGTTAAATAAACACTTTTGGTCCTGTGAATCACCACTTGATGTTCGTATAAATCACGGTCCTGAGAAGCAGTGGTTTATATCCTGCACCAACAATTTATTTGCCTAAGCCGGGGCGTTATTTAGGCCAAAAGGCTCTCATTGTGACTAAAAGTAAATGGTGCTTTGTTAAGGGTCGTTAACAGTGCTTTGACGTGAAGGAAGGTGAGGGCTGACAAACAACAAAGAGACATACAGAGAAGGAAAGAGGGGGAGATCCAGAGAGGAAACAGCTTGCGCGAGGAGAAGAATGGCAGTAGATGGGCCGGTCAGATGCCGTCAGTCTCAAAAGGCTCTTTCATGACCACGGTCAGTGATCGCAGGAGCATTGCTCTTGTAAACTCATGCCTACCTTTCTATTCAAAGAGTTCATATAGACAAAGAACATTTTTATTTATCTGCTAGAGCAATACTAGAAAACTGCACAGGTTTAAGCCGGTGCAAAAAGACAGAGATTGGTACAGGTTTTACTGAATAGGGGTAAGCAGTATGCCCAAAACCTTGTGTATATGATTACTAATTTCTGAGTGCCCAAATCGTGCATACATTTTCATATGTAAATTTAAAACACTTGTTATCCCAGAAACTGTTTAACCACAATTTGCATGCATGCATTTGAAACCTGAATTAACAACACATAATTTGTGCATTGAATCCACAGGGAACTCTAGCACTTTTAGCAAATTTCTGAGAATGCTGAAAAATAAAATGTAGCACGGTTTCTACAACTTTTCCAACATTAATAATAAATGTTTCTTGAGCAGCAAATCAGCATATTAAAGTGATTTCTGAAGGATCATGTGACACTGAAGACTGGAGTAATGATGCTGGAAATTACAGCAATAAATTACGTTTTACAATGTATTCACATTGGTAACAGTTATTTCAAATTGAAATAATATTCGACAAGATTACCTTGGTTAGCGTACCAGACTTTTGAACAGTTGTATTTGTATATTATTGCTTTTAGCTGGAAATTCAAAAACAAAATGTTTTGCTATTCATATCACTTACATGTTTAAGTATTCTCTTTTATTTAGAACTTGGACACAAATCAAAAGATTTATGTAATTAAAAAGTGTCAAAATATATAACATACTCAGAGCATGGGAGCATTTGAAAATGAATGGAGCTGGTGCTCTTTATTACTGTTACTGCAAGTTGGTGGTGTTACATTTTAACACTCTCAGTATTGACTTGATACTTAGGAAAATTTACATACAACATAAAAACACACAACATACACACAATTCAAAATAAAAAAAAAAAAAAAAAACAAACCAAACTAACAAACAACACAACTTTCTATAAGCGATTATTAGCGTAGTGAATTATTTCATGTTTTTAAACAGTTTAATGTAGAATTAATTAAAGCATACATAAGGAGCTGTACTCTGTTTGTTTGAATGAGTGAGAATGACTGAATGAATGAATGTTGTTGACCTGTTGTTTGCTGGTTTGGGCTCTTTTTAGTTTAATTGCGGTTGTTCACAGACAGTAAAGACTTCCTCTAGTGGCTTCTAAACCATAAATGCTTCCTCTGAGCCAGTCCTGATTTTTATTTTTCATTCGTAATTCCGTAACTTTCGGTCAGAAATGTGGTCTGTGGAGTTCCAATGGAGTCAGGATAAAATCAAAGGAAATTGGACTTATCTGATCCTCGTCTGGGGGCCATTAAAAGGATATGAGAGAGAGGGATATGAAAAGAGCTGCAGCACACGCTGGGGGTTGGGAACCTTTATAACACAACGCATCTATACTGCTTGCTGAATATTCCTCCTGAAAATTTGCCCGAGTTTTTCGTTGCACGATGTAGTGTCATTTTCATTTGATGTTGACTTTGTGTAAATGGCACTAATCCGTAGCATTAAAGAGAAGAAACTCTCTCTCACTCAGACACGGTATGTGAAAGGTCAGGAAAAAGAGCAGCTCTGTCTGTGAGCCGTGCATCTGTTCACAAGAGGCTGTTTGTTTTGGGCTCTCTAAACCCTCCTGTGGTATGTGGAGTGCCCTGCTGGTGTGTCCACCCTCGTACGTCTACAAGCACTCACACCACTTTTATTCCCAGCCAAAAGCTGAAGCGACCGACCTGAAGTCAAGATGCAATTCTGTTTGCCCTTAAAGTTGATTCTAATTCGATTGAAGGTGGTATTTGGCCTAGAAGGTCACTAAGAAATTTGGAGAAAACTTGTCAACCTTGTATTTAACATAGTTCCTAAGTGGAGTTAAGTCATTTAAACAATCTAGGCTCATTGGAAAAATGTGACTCTACCTACATTTTCACAAAACTCCAAGAACATACATTAAACATTAAAACATCTTGTGAAATTGTGATTTTTTTTTTTTTTTTTTTTTTAGGGCCAAATTTTTTGGTATAGTAAACCTGCTCGGTAGCACACCCGGTCCAGCATAGCACTTGTGATGAAAAGGGCTCGGGTACGAATCCTGTAAAACACAAGTCATGTTAAAAGAGACTTGCAAGTGAGCTAAAAGGGCATGGTTGTCTCAGCAGCCATGTTTTTCTCTCATGTTAACACTATTGGTTACATTTACCGTAAGGTTTGTGCCATGTTATTTTCAAAAGCACTATCTTTGAGCATCACTCACCAGATATTTAATTGCCAAACTGACACATACAACTGCCAAGTGCCAACATAATAAAACCTTGCCTGAGTCACATTAATCTTTTTGGGATAAAACTGAACACACTCACTGGACTTTTTACTTGCAGAACATGCAAGAAGCAACGTAATGTCATTTTGCCAAAATACCACCACAGGCACATTTTTCTGGAACATTGGGTTGAATTTAAAGGAGAACATTTAGTTTAGTCTATCTAGTATCTACCATGAAATATATGAACTCTGATGGAGACTAGCGCTATATTTGGGACAAACCATTATCATTGATTTAAATCTGAGATGAAGGAAAACCAATTTCTGGAGTTGTGAGAGGAGCTTCCTGGCTTTGTGAAGCGGGGTCAGAGGTTTATTAATCAGCGTTGAGGTTGTATGCCGGAGATTGTCAAGCCACTATACAGAACATGTTTGAGTTACGAAAGGAAAGTCCTGGTATTCCCACATCTGCTGAGCACATGGCACTGACGCTGGAGAGAGAGAGAGATGTTAGATGAATGCATAATTCTCGCTGACTAATGTACCATGTTATGTGGCCATGTTTCATGATGTTGTTTTTCTTTTCTTTTTTGGTGCTTCATTTGCATACTGTCATAGTAAGGCTTCACAAAATGGTACTTTTGTGTCTGTTTTATGTAGTTTTGTATAGTTTTAAAGTTAAAGTTCCTTTCAATTTGTTGTTTTAAAGGGTTAAGTTTATTTTATTTATAAATTTTGCTGGCTCAAACATAAGGAAATTAAGTTGTAACACAGTGTCCAAGAATTGCATTGCTTTAGCTCAATTTAATTAAGTTCAAGAGGTAGAAAAATCATTTTTTGAGCGTTGTCCAGGGATCATATTGAATCAGACCAAATGTTGGGCTGCTTCAGGTCTGTTTGCAGGTGTTTTTACTCATGAGAATAAACTCCATATCAGATCCGTATGCAGTATACATAGAGCATTTGTTCTGGTCTTTATTGTCTCTTCATTTGTTTTCTAGAAGTAAAATGATACTTATGTCTAAAGCGCCAAGAAGAACTAAAAGACCAAAATATTTAAATCTCAGTGCCTCTGAGAGCTGATTTGCCCATTTCACAAGCCAGAATATTAATGGTTGTTTAGAAATGACTTGTAGCCATTAACCAATGAAATGTTGGCTCGTAACCACTGGAGTAACCCTAAAATATGAGAACCGAAGCTCTGACTTGGAAAAGCCTTCATGAAGCACATAAAAGTTCATGGAGGTCTGGAATTATTTGCTGAATCAAAACACTGCAGCATTTGATTTGAAGCAAAACTGAAAATGGGGGAAAAAGAGACCGAGGTACTTGGGGAAATGAACTACTCATGCCATGAAGTATTGGTGTAGTTTATTAAACGCATCAGCAACACTGGTAAAATATACAAATGGTGATTGGAAGCGATAATTTGTAAGCATGTGAAAATGCTCTTTTTGTGACGCAATAATGCTTCTAAACCATTGTAATGCACTGATAACCACCAACAACTGGTGGTGATGATAGTCACATGATGAACCTAAGCTTGAATCTTGAATCTTGATGAACCAAAGCTCATCACAAACAGCTTTTCTACGAGCTGAAGTGGGCAATACTTGTATATAGAAGGTGCACCGTGTCATTCACACAAACACTAAACCCCATCATGGTGACACACGATACTGAAATAATGCAATAAACATTAATTTAAGAACAATTAAATGTAAGATTAAACCCTAATGTACACAACTGAAAAGAAAAAAACTAAGAAGAAACAAATTATACAGTGACTTTTGCGCTTCCAAAAACAGTGTTTTTTTCATTTTATTTTATCAGTATTTTACTGTAAAATAACAATAAATGTAATTACATTTATTCACCCAATATAGTATGGAAACTCACTGTTAACCAGTTAACAGGTTTTTACTGTAGCATTTTTACAGTCTTTTACTGTTAAAATCACAAGTATTTTTTAGTGTAAAAGTATTGAAATATTTAATATAAAATGAAATGAAATGAAACAAATCGCAGGTAAATGGTCCATTGTAATAAAGAGTGAAATCTTTCATGTGTAACTAAAAAACAATTTTACACTAGTACAATGGTGCAATGCACCTTTAAGCTGCTCTGCCAATATAATTGCATTTTTACAGGTTTCTGTAAAGTTTATTGATTGTATTTCCTTGAATATTTTGACGTATTTAGGGAAAATTTATTTAGAGAGTCAGACCATCTTCAGTTAATTTATATATGCAGTGGTTTTAAGACCCTTAAACAATCAATAATTAAATCCGCAATGATGCTTTTGAATTTGATACAATTGAATTGTTACAATAGATCCCTAATGGGGGATCATTTTGATTCAACTCATTTTGATTCATATGTTGAGCAGCGGACAATATACATAGTCTGCACGAGAAAAAATGCTTTGGTCTGTGCCACCTAGCGGGCAGGCGTGAATTAGCAGAAGGCGATCAGTCGTTTCGCGCTCGGTGTGAAAGCGATGTTCATTGGCCATTCGCCTCACTATTTCACATCGCGTTCAGTGTGAAATGGCCTTTAGACATTCAAAACAAAGCTCAGATTAAATTGCCTTTTTATCACCGGACTGTTGTCGGCTACTCAATAGAAATTGTTTTTATAGTGAAAATCTTGTTGCTGCTGAAAATTTGGTGTGAAAAGGCCTTTAGCCACAATTTAAGGCAGAGCTCGACCAGCGAAGCACCAGTGCAGTTATGACTAAACTTATTTGGCCAGATTTCCTCTCACTTGAAGCCGAGTTGATTATCTCATTACAGGCCAAATGTAAGAAATCCACAGCGGTTTACACTTAAACCACAGAAAACAAACCCTAAATTAAGAGAGAAGAACAATGCGCAGTAATAGCATGAATCGGGGGATTTCGCAGATTGATGAGGTGAATGATGAACATGTTCCACAGCTTTTTGTTGGCTTTAAAGGCGAGTTAATACAAGAATAAAAATTATTCACAAATCCAGTTTCTAGTTGAAAAGTTTAATACATGAAACCTGTCAGGGGTTTTTGAATTAATGTTGTGTTTTGAATCTTGTAATCTGTATTGTTTATGACGCCACCTTTTTTGTACTTTTGTTCATGATCTTTATAGTTCTATTTCAGTTACCTTGTCCTAATTGTGTTTAGGTGTTCGTCATTTTCCCGTGCTCGCTTATGTTTTTAGACTTGTGTTTGGCATTGTCCTTGGTGAATTATTATCAGAAAGTCAGATTGTGAGTGGCAGATGGATGATTTTGTCAACAATTTGCAAATTTGAACGTTTCAGTGCATTTTTCCTCTTTTCCATTGGAAATCCCTGTCCCACTTTATATTAAGTGGCCTTAACTACTATGTACTTGCATCAAAAAATAAGTACAATGTACTTATTGTGTTCATACTGTATTGCAAAACACTTTTGCTGCTATTGAGGTGGAATATGGGTAAGGTTAGGGACAGGTTTGGTGGTATGGGTAGGTTTAAGGGTGGGTTAAGGTGTAAGGGATGGGTCAACAGTGTAATTATAAATGTCATTACAGAAATGAATTACAGATGTAATTTACATGCAGGTATTTTTAAAATATAAGTACAATGTAAAAAACATGTATGTACACAATAAGTACATTGTACCAAATGATTAATTAAAATGTAAGTACATAGTAGTTAAGGCCACTTAATATAAAGTGGGACCGAAATCCCTTAGTTTTCTGTGCATCAGTGCATGTCTAGGTCATTTAAGACCATTCTCAGACTGTTATAGACTGTCTTGTGCAAATCTATGCCTCTGCTTCGATGTTCTGTTATAGTTTAAATGAGAAAAGTGAGTTTTGTGAATCAGTTTAATTTGTATTGGTACTGACGCCAGTCACTAATTTACTTTGTAGACATTTGTGTATTTAACAACAACAACAAAGCTAGTCTGTTTTAATGCAAAAGCTAGACATTATGCAACGGTCCATTAATCCATTTCTGTCAATCTTCACCTGTGAATATACATTGCAAAATTATGAATTATAACATTGTTGCTGATTATAACAGTTTTGCCCCAGTAGTAAAATGCATGAAAATAATTTTAAAAAGTATAATAAAACATCACACATAATATTTTAATGTAATTTCCAAGCTGTAATATTGTCAAAGTATCCAAAATGTTCATAAATATTATTTATCTGTGTGTAGATTTTAAATATCCATTGCATCTAGCAACTGTACAGTTTCATGTCTCCTAAAGACAGGGCGTCTTTACTCCGCTAACGTGGTGAAAAAACTGCTTTAGAAGCAGCATAAATACCATGGAAAGCTGTGTTTATACCATTGTTTCCTACGGAGCACTGATTTTGCAACAAGGCAGCCATAATTGGTCCTAACTAAATGAAAGTGTATATTTAAATACACATCGTCTCATAAACATCCAGTGAATCTTTTTGGCCAGTTCATTTAATGAATGGACTCGTAAGAGTTGTTTGGGAATCTGGTTACACTGAACATGCTTTTTGTTTACAGAACAAATGT
The DNA here is from genome assembly GCF_018340385.1 of Cyprinus carpio. Classification (NCBI taxonomy): domain Eukaryota; kingdom Metazoa; phylum Chordata; class Actinopteri; order Cypriniformes; family Cyprinidae; genus Cyprinus; species Cyprinus carpio. The sequence goes on along the minus strand of NC_056606.1, from coordinate 3,403,425 downwards.
GATATTCTGTCCACGTTTACAGAAGAACAGTTTACAGATTTTTACAATATGTAATATAAGTCTCAGGTGTCCCCAGAATGCGTCTGTGAAGTTTTTTCGCAAGCTTGAAGAGAAAGGCTTACAAAAAAAAGTAATGGGTTTTTTGGGTTGGTAGATGCACCAGGGCCCCAATAATAGCTCTTAAACATGGAAAAGGTCAGATTTTCATTATATGTCTGCATTAAAAAAAGAAAAAAGAAAAAAAAAGATTGAAATATAGGCTACTTTGGGTCTAAGAAGTGATTCTTAATTCCCAATTCATTAACAGACGCTGTAAATTGCTATGTCTGCTTTCTATAGAGCGTTTAAGAGCCTCCATGTTAGTTGGACTTCCCTGGCGACACTTTGAAATTTTGTCTTACATGTAGTTAATCATGCAAAGCAGACATACACAAGCTTGCACAGTCTTTCCTTTTGGGATATTCTGGTTTCACAGCAAGTTCTGAAAGGTGTACTCAAAGCATAACCAACAACAAAAACTCTGAACAAAAGGTTTATTAGCACGGTTGGATGCACATGATAAAGGAAGGTTTTGAAACTGGTTTCTGCATCTGTTGGAGCGCTTGTGTAGTTTGCTATTGACAGGCTGGAGGTGATGAAAACCAGAAGATGTATCAATAAAGGCCCAGTGCTTTTTAGACCTGCTTGAGCAAGTCCAGCAATGCACGACCAAACATAACATCCTCCCATTTATCCTTCACTGCTGTTAATGAACAGGTGGCATTCATCTCTTTATGAGCTCTAAAGAGTTTTTATTTTTTATACAATAAGGCATCTGTATGTCTTGGATATGTTCTACAGCACCTCCTCAGTTATATGTAAACTATATGACCAAAAGTATGTGGACCCCCCTTCGAATTATTGAATTGCAGCTTCCTATTCCAATATTTTCTTTAAGGGCACATCTTAAATATATATTTCACCCAAAAATTAAATTTGTCATCATCTAACTTCATGTCATTGCAAATGCAGAAAACTTGTTTATTTTCGGTATAACATACTCTCATCTTTTTTCTCCATCCAATGAAAGTCCACACTACCAAAAATTTCAAGCTTCAAAAAGTTCAAAAAGACATCATAAAAGTAATTCATGTGATTTAAACAGTTCAAGTCGTATGGTAAGAAATGATGAACAGATTTAATTTAGGCATTTATTCACGTATAAACACTGAGAAATGCACATAATAAGAGCACGTGGATCACTTAAGGATTACATGGATTACTATTTGAATCATGAAAAATTTGTCACTACACAATGAAAAAAAAAAAACAAAAACAAAAAAAAAAAAATATATAAAATAAATATTTTTCTTTTAACAACAAAGGACAGTGATGTCATTGAATAGTGCAGCATTTTATTTTATGGAACATATGATAAAATAAAACAAAACTTAACAAAAACAAAAGAATTCTATAACAACATTTTTTAAATAAATTATTTTTTTTAAATGTCAATAAATATTCTTTGGCATCTGCTATATTTTGAAAGGTTACATCTTTTTAAGACCAACAATAAGAACTGCTTTCAAAAGTAAAGGTCCTTTATGGGCACCTGCGGTTCCATAAACAACCTTTAACATCCACGCAGTCTTTCCATTGCAGTTTATAGTGGAAAAAGGTTCTTAAACTGATCTCCACATTCTGTTAAGATCTCTTCATTGAAAGGATGGTTCTTCTGTGGCATCTCTGTGAAAACCCACTCTTGGAGAGCTGAGTGTTTTTCTGTGAGGATGGCACACAGAACAGTGCGACTCAATGGCCACCTCATGTGAATGGAATTTATTGCTTTGCTCTAATAACAGGAGGGTTTCTAAAATAAACTATTATGTTGGCAGACGGTCCCCAAATCTGGTCTGTAACATGTCAGACGAAGCACTCTGTAAGTTCTCTTGCTGGCCTCTCTGCAGAATATTGCCCTCTGCCCCATTTTGGGCGATTTTGCCAACGTCATAAGTCATATGAGCTCTAGACTTTGGAGATGGCTCTCAGGGGTGGAAAGTTGAAGTTATCTTTGTGTCAGCGGATGTAAATTGCAGCATGTCTGACACGAGCTAGTGAGGTGGGCTGTAACTGCCTGATGTTTTGTTAATGTGAGTTTTGTCAGCTTTCCAGCTGGAGCGTTACACACTAGACACACTAGTCATTCCTGAATGTGAGAGCGCCTGGTATAGTCAGCTTGACACAGTGTTATGTTTACATTACCATGTAAAGCTCAGCTTTACTTACAAACCTGAACACGTCTACTTTAAGTGAATTTTTCTGCCAGCCAGCAATTTTAGCACAATTTTAGATTTTATTTTATTTATTACTCTACGTGACAAGTAAATATTTCTGCTAACAAATGATATTTTATTTTTTATTTTATTTTGTTATTTAAAGGATAAGTCCACTTCCTGAATAAAAATTTCCTGATAATTTACTCGCCCCCATATCATCCGAGATGTTTGTGTCTTTCTTTCTTCAGTCACAAATAAATAAATTTTCTCCAAATAAACAACCCCAAATTTGGCCAGCGATATCAATATCCAAAAAATCCAAAATACAGTTTCAATACAGCTTCAAAGCACTCTACACGATCACACCACACGAACAAAGCCCATAAATAATGAAACAATCAGTCATATTCTGAAAAAATCTTATTTATATACTTTTTAACAATTCCTGGAATGCTTTCCTCAAAAAAACTTAATTTCTTTGCATCATGGGGGTGAGTAAATTATCAGGAAATGTTTATTCTGGAAGTGAACTTATCCTTTAATTAATTTTAATTAATTTTTTTTATTACGCTAAGTGACAAGTGAAATTTTCTGCCAACCAACAATTTTATTTTTTTGGCTTATTTAGTTATTTATGGCATGAACTCAAAATCGGTTGTCGGTAAGAAATCGAAATCGATCCCATTTTTTTGACTGAGTAAAGTTGTTTGAACTTTGGCAGCCTCTTCAGTAATGCTTTGACTGCAGTGTTATTCTATAGAGTTGCATGCATTGGGCAGTGCTGTTGTCTGCATTACATGATCACTTTTACTCTATGCTCCTGATTTTAAGTGATGACCTATTACACTTTATATATTTAGTCTTGTTATGACTACCAGCATTCCTGCAGATAAACACAGTGCCCAGAGGGAGTTTATGTCTGTGGAGAGAGCTGTTATTATCCCATCATTTGTGTGGAAGATCTGAGCAAAGCTCGTACGCTGCCATGTAATTACACTTTTGCCCTGAAAAATCCACTGCTCTGATGGAATCACATCTCTCCTGACTGAGTTTGTAGTGTGAAAGACTGTTTCATGTTCTGCACTTCCCTTCTCTATTTCCTGTCTCAGCACTAGTCCAGGCTGGACTTAAGACATTTCACATGCATCACACTGGCTATTCTTTGCAGTAGGTAGGCGGATGAATGGAAACATATCTCCTAGAATGACATATTTTTGGCACCTTATTAAATTGTTATCCTCCTGTTGAATTGATTTAAAGATCAGAATTGTCTTTGTCAGAGCAGCATTACATTTATGTCAGATCTGGATTTTGTACATCTGGCAGGGTCTCCTCAGATTCTCTGAATGCTGCAGGCCTTGGAGGATTTGAACTACAAACAAATGTTTGCTCTTACCGTCTCTTTTGAAGTCTGTTTCCAATGGCCTGTCCAACATTGAGTTTACTGCGAGGGTGGTCCTCAGATTCTTGGATTTAAAAAACAGATTTGATTGATTTTCTATGTAAGAAGCCCTTGTGAACACTTCTGTGTTATTGTGAAACTGACTAACTAAAATTGTTTTGGAAATTTCTTTTTTTTTTTTTTTTTGATGCTACTAGGGCTGGGCGATTATATAAAAAAGGATATTTTGATATTGTCAAAATTTTTACGGTATTCTATAGCCTATATATCTCGATATGTTTGCATTTGCTTTTAAATAATAAAAAAAAAAACATGATTTTCTTTTGCCCATTAAAAAAAAAAAAACAAAAAAAATGTGTCATTTATTTTTGGAAGGTGGAACAGCTATTGTTACAAATGTTTAGTGCAAATTAAAAGCAGTTAAAAAAAAATCTAGACCAACTGTATCACTTACTGCTTTTTATTAAATGAACACACATGTATATGGTAACTGAAGTAGTGCAAAACCAGTACAGAAAGTGCATTCCGTCAACTTTTTTAGTGCATGCAATTCACAATTTACACTACCACCGAGGGAAATAATTAAACTGGGATAAGTATGTTTTAAAGTTTTTAGCTAAGAGCACAAGTCTATCAACTGTCTCTGGTTTAAGAGAAAGCTTGTTTGTGTGTTGGCGTTTTCAGATCATCATCAGCGGCGCTTCCGCAATGAGGAGCATGCATTTGCGTTCGCATGGTTGCCAGATTGCTTAAAATAAGCAAAACATCAGGCAGAAAATGTATCCTTGTGACAGTGAAGATCTGATTCAGGATTTGAACTCTTGATATCTGGCAACTGTACTTATGAAAGCTTGCATAGAAGAGGCGTGTAAAGCAGTCTGCAATAACATTGTTGTCTCCTCCTTTGGACGTTCGATGCATTCTTTTGGGAAAGTATGCTTGAATTTGAAATATTTGATATTCACAATATTTTCTAATTTTACATTGTCGTCAAAATTTGATCGAAATTATCGTAATATTCAATATATTGCCCAGCTCTAAGAGCTTACTGGAAGGATGATGATCAGTTAAAACGTTGCTGGATGGTCTCTTTTAGGCATTGTCCGAGGGAATGCAATCCTGGTCACGCTCCGATTCTGGGAGGAACGATCCGATTCCCAAAACGATTCTTAATTAATTATCCTGCTGTGCAAAAAAATACTCTAAACTTTATATTTTCACCAAAATTGAGTTACTATGCTTTTTGTATATAGTTAGAATATCTGTTTGACAGTATTGCCAAATTAAAAAGGGATTATGAATATTTCTTTTTCAATACTTTTAATTTATTAACAAAAAGGTATTTTCAGGATTAACAAACTCTGAATGAATGGTAAGCCATACAATTGCAATGAACAATCATTAAGAATAAACAGTTCTCAATTTGTATGACAATTTATGTGACAAAAAAAAAATTTTGTGTGATCAATACACACACTGTGTAATCAATTAAAAAAGGGATATCTTGATATTGTCAAAATTTTTAACGGTATTCTATAGCCTATATATCTATATGTTTGCATTTGCTTTTAAATAATAATAAAAAAAAACATGATTTTCTTTTGCCCATTAAAAAAATAACAAAAACAATTTCTTTGTTTTTGGAAGATGGAACAGCTATTGTTACAAATGTTTAGTGCAAATTAAAGCAGTTAAAAAAAAATCTAGACCAAGTGATCACTTATTGCTTTTTATTAAATGAACACATGTATATGTAACTGAAGTAGTGAAAAACAAGTACAGAAAGTGCATTCTGTCAACTTTTTTAGTGCATGCAATTCACAATTTACACTGTGCCACCAAGGGAAATAATTAAACTGGGATAAGTATTTTTCAAGTTTTTAGCTAAGAGCACAAGTCTATCAACTGTCTCTGGTTTAAGAGAAGCTTGTTTGTTGGTGTTTTCAGATCATTATCAGCGGCGCTTCCGCAATGAGGAGCAGGCGTTTGCGTTCGCATGGTTGCCAGATTGCTTAAAATAAGCAAAACATCAGGCAGAAAATGTATCCTTGTGACAGTGAAGATCTGATTCAGGGATTTGAACTCTTGATATCTGGCAACTGTACTCATGAAAGCTCGCGTAGAAGAGGCGTGTAAAGCAGTCCACAATAACATGTTGTCTCCTCCTTTGGACGTTCGATGCGTTCTTTTGGGAAAGTATGCTTGAATTTGAAATATTTGATATTCACAATATTTTCTAATTTTACATTGTCGTCAAAATTATTCTGATATTATCGCTAATATTCAAAATATCGCCCAGCTCTAATAGCTACTGAAGGACTGATCAATTAAAACAGTTGCTGGATGTTCTCTTTTAGGCATTGTCCAGGAATGCAATCCTGGTCACTCTTGTTAAATAATCAGCAAAAACTTTTCAATTATTTGTGCCGAGTTGTTTGAAAGATTGAGCGTTATTACATAGCACTATGGAGAAAAAATAAATCAAGTTAATCAAGGAGTTTTAAAGCAATAGTTGGTTATTGTCTGCTGTAGGGCTGTCACAATTCCTCAATTCAATTCGAGTACTCTATTAAAAAAAAAATCCTCTATTTGCATTTTGCCCGTGTCGAGTAACTGGCAAAATACTGGAAGTGGTGCATTCTACGGACGAGAATCCATGAAATGAGTTATTAGACCCATTTCCAAGGTTGCTTGATATGTTAAACCCATTTAAAAATCACAATAAAGCATAATGCTATTGTGAAATCACATATGCTACGATTCAATTAAATAAATATATGCGATGCAGGTTTAATATGTAATTTAATTACAGTAGTCAACATTTGAAGTGGATCAAAAAAGTTCATCAGTTGTCTAGACAAGAACTCATTTCGGTTACAACACAAAAATGAAATGAACCAATCCAAATAAAAAATAGACTATTTAAATTAAATTAATGTAGGTTACATATGTGTGTGTCAGAGTAGCTCTGCTCACAGTAAATGCTGCTCCACACAAACTGTTATCATTTACATGTGTGTAGAATCTCAGTCTGCATATTGTTGTGAGTTTGGGTTTATTAACATTCATCTGGGGACGCAGCATGTGCCATTTCATCAAGGTAAATAATTGATATACCTACGTAAATATAGGAGAATACTTCAATATGATAAAAGCTCAAACTCTTGCAGTGAGTTCATAAGTAAAACCATTTGATTACTTGCTTTTGATACTTTATTTTGATCCAATTATTATTGCCTCAAAAAACTATTATACATGTATGTATCAATTTTATGATTACTCGATTAATCGACAGAAAAAGCTATTGTTCGCTTAGGTCTTTTTTTTGACATAACAAAAAAAAGATTACCAAATTTATGATTACTCGATTAATCGACAGAATAATCAACTGATTACTCGATTGCCAGAATAATCGTTAGCGACAGCCCTAGTCTACTGGTGTATACAGATACTGCATCCAAATACAGGACACGTGGATTGATGGATGGATGCATTTGATGTGGTCAGGAACTGCAGCACTTGATTTCATGTTATCACATGATATTGTGAGATTGGATGATGTCATTGGATGATGAGCTTTAACGAATTGACGGCATAGGTGACTGTTCCATATTAGATGCCAGTTTAGAACAATGCCGTCTTTGATGCACATCTCAGAAGTTCTTTAATGCTATTGGAACAAGTACAAGTACATTTCAAACTAATGAGCCACTGCTGGCCTCACTAACCATATCAACCAGCTGTTCTGAACCGGATCTAAGGAAACTTGTTTTGGGGTTTTCCATTTTCTGACATCGTCATAAAGGAAACAAACTGTTCTGGAATGCTGTAATGCTGTGCCTGTCAGGAACCACCACGAGCTGTTTTCCATGCTTGTCACCTCATGCTAAGTACATCTGCAGATGTGCTGGTGAACAAGGTCTGGAAGTTGATCATCTTGGTGTCTTTTTGCAGATCCATGATTGCAGGCCAGAACTGACAATTGAGTGAATTAACGAATAAAGTAAAGCCAGGAATGTGCCCAGTCAGACCTGAAACACAAAACATACTGATCCCTCTTTCAAAGCTAACACAGTTGCTCATATATGGTCAGGGCCAGAGCTGGGTAGTAACTGATTACATGTAATCTGGATTACGTAATCAGATTCCAAAAAGTTAGTACTTGTTATTCGGTTATGAGTATTTTAAAATGTAATGTAATTAGACTACAGTTACTTTTTTTATTGATTGCATGATTACATTTCATTCTTACAATAGCTATAATTATTCATAATTTGATTTTATTTTTCATCTTTTCAAATTTTCCTTTCTAAAACAGCCGACTGCTTGTATACATTCAGAAAGTCTTCCAGTTTTGTGGATATTCACACACAGACCAGTCACTAGTCAGATGACTATAATTACACAGAAAATTGAGAGGCCACACTCAATTTGAGATCTGGATTTACAAAAATAATTTAATACTCTTCATGATGTTAATAATAACAAATAAACATTTTCTTCATCTTTGTATTTTTATATCAGTACGGTACAAGATTATCCTTTTTAAATCAATGTGATAAATGAGTTGGGTCAGAAGTAATCTAAAAGTAATCAAAAAGTAGTCTGATCATATTACCTAAAATGTGTAGCCTAATGTATTGGATTATGTTACTAACTACAATTTTTGTCATGTAATTTGGAATCAGTAATCTACCCAGCTCTGGTCAGAGCATAAATAAAACATCTCATCCGTGGAAGAGAATGCAATGTTCTTCTCAATTTACTTCATGGGAAGCTACAATTACCTAAATGGGTTTTTAGCGGTGTTGTTTTTCCCAACCAGTTCAGCTCTTCCAAAGTTTCTCCCCTTTATCCCTCTCCTTTTTTTATGAATCTGGCAACCAGTTCCGGACTAAACGGTTCTCCAGAGGACGAGATGGAGTGTTAACAAGCTTCTACATTCTCAGTCTGGCCGAGGGTGTGCTGCCCCCATCCTGGAGCCGGACTCTCCCACGGGGGGCGGCTCGGCGTACTGCAGCCATCACCTCTTTATGAGCGCTCTGAGTGGCCTGCTTGCCGACAGTTGCCAGGCGAGTAACTCGCTGAAAAAGGAGAATCCGCTGTGAAAGGTGGTGATTCAGAGGCTTGAGTGCTCGCAGGCACCCTGAGCCAAAATAATTAGATCAGCGTATTTTCCCAGGTCTCCACACTGGCCCTTTTGTTGGCCTCGCTCCAGTGTGGTGGCAGCAGCCTGCTGATTACTGCTGTGGGCCGATAACACCAGGGATGAAGGTTCAATCCTAAGTAGAGCTGACTTGGGAACTGATAAGATGCATGATCATAGACGTTACAAGAAATTACAGAAGAAAAAAAATGCATTTAAGAACATGACTCAGAGTGCTGAACTCCGGTGAAGATGATTCTTTTTTTATTTATTAATCCATTCTTTTTATATAGGCAGTGTTATGAAGGTTAAAGATTACAAGTTACCTTGTTATAATATATTACTTTATTAAAGTACTGTAACTGATTACATTTACTTTTTAATTACTTAAAAGTTAACCTTAAAACAATACAAATCACTTATCACTTTAAGAATTTCAAAATCAAATCACACCCAAAACAAATAATACTAAAGCACATCCACTTAAGCACCTCTTCTTACTTTGAGGTCATTCTGAGGATAAATACTGGTTTAAAATCATAACAAGAAACTGTTTAATAGCTATGATGCTGTTTTTGAAATCAAATCTTTGCATAGCTATGACAGAAAACACTGACCATGCAATTCGGGAAAGAAATCAATCAAATCTTTGTGTGTGTGAAAATATTCAGATGTAACCCCCTTTGTAATCGTTAACATTTTCATAAGTAACTAATTTAATTGCACACTTTTTCTTTTAGTAACTGTAATGGATTACAGCTACATTTATTTTATAATTAAATGATGTAATTCTGTTGAATATCCTCAACACTAAATATAGGAGATGTCTCGGAGACGTTCAAAATGTGTGTTGTTGAGGCCTCCAGGAACAGCTGAGTTGAGAACCGCTGTTATAATTTGCATATTAAGCCGAGATTGGAGAAAGTAGCTAGTTTAACAAAAAGATTAGTAGCACGATTGTTGTAGTGTGTGCAGAGCTAATTCAAGCGAGCTCAGAACCAGTTTCAGAAAGTGTGTGAACAGTATTTGTCAGTCAGTGTGTATGTAAATGTCCTTGTTTTCCAGACAAACAACATATGCCTTTTCATCTCTGGTTTGCTTTCACAAATCATTGCCAAAGTCAGCCTACTTATTCACTTTGTTTTGCCTTTGGCTTTTCCTTTTGCCCATGATTTGAGACTGGAAACACCTGTTCATGGCTCAGAGGTGCTTAACTACATGTGTTTTTAATTTGTTTTTTGTTAAAATTAAACACAACCATAATTGTGGTGCTGCAGAACTGGCAGATGGGCCTTAGCTTTCCACATAATCTGACTCAATTTTTACATTTGCTACACAAATCTGCTTTATTTATATTGACTTAATGACTTAAGACTCATTAACGGCAAGAAAATTAACTATATTAGAGTCCATAACATTCTTTTCGTTTAGAAGCATGCACTGCATTTATCGTCTGCCGGTTTAATAAACCTTTCAGTAAACAGTTATTTAAAGAACCATTTTTTTTTCTTTGTGTGAAGACCATTTAATAATCCGAAGAACCTTTTTTCACTATAAAAGCATCTTTTGTGCAATGGAAAGATTTCTTGGATGTTAAAGAATTAAAGGAACCACAGAATCCAATAACGAACCTTCATGTTTGATAGTGTGGAGTTTCTCATTTATGCAGAGACATGGAGTGACCATCTGGTTTAATATTTGGAAATCTATCAATAAATTTAGAAAAGAATTTAACATCTAAACGTTTTGAAGTTCACATCTGTAGAGCAGGAATTATGTTCTTTTGCAACTTTCCGATTCTGCTGCGCTGATTCCATTAGGATGCCATTAATAATCCACAAATGGATTCACGTAAAATGTGTACGTTCAAAAGCATCCTCTGCTTTTCTGTGTGACTCATGTCTTTGGATTGTGCATTAGTTTCAGCCACTGGAATGTTTGAGATATTTCATATGCGAATTAAAAGGGAAATGTGTCTGTAACCCTAGTGTGTGTGGGTTCTGCCATGGCCTCGCCGGCTCTGAAAGACACCATCTGTGTGTGTTATGGCAGATAATCATTCAGCAGGCTGCGAGGCGGCATTAAATAAACCTACAGAACCAATGTTTGATTAGCGGATCACCAACTTCATCAAGATCCTCCTAATCTTTGCAGTTCTTTGTTTCAGCACAGATGAATAATGTATATTTTGCGTAAATAGTTGGCTGACTTGTCTTTGGAGAGCCAGTCTGATTTGTGTTATACAATAATGATTTATATATACATTTAATCTTTCAAATGTGAAGTTGTGGTAGTACTGTAATGGTTTTATTAAAAACAAAACATCAGGACAGGATCATTTTCATTACCGTATTTCAGTACGTATGGGGTAAAATTAGCCATGTGGTGTGTTTGTTAGGACTGTGTGGATGAGTCCTAATCACTCGCGAATGCTTCAGCTGGCAGCGTGTTATGGATTATTACTTGAATACAGCACTGTAATTATGTGAAGAACTGGACCAGCTGTTTATAGCACGTCAAATGTGGTTTGCGACATGCACATTCCCAGCTTACTTCTATTTAAAGATAATTTGCCTAAAAACAATTTAATTTATTGGAACAGATGAAACGAAGAAATAATTGCAACAACATATTAAGCAAGCATAATTTATGCGCCATATGTAATGGTTCTCACGCTGTTTTCAGTCTCAGAAGGGAATCACTCCACACTGTTAAACAAGGATGTAATTTGCCTTTAACTGCATACAGTGAGCTTGTTAAACACCGGCCCAGTTACCATCTGATGATTATATGAAAACTCCACTTGTGTTGTCCGTGTGATCAACTCAATTTAAGGCACTCATGGAGCACCTCAGAAATCACACTGTCAGCAGTAATGTGTTTTATGATAAATGAGATGCTCTTTTTGGAGCAGATGAAGGACAAACTTAACGCCGTTTCAGATCAAACACTCGCCCGAAGCTGCTTTACTCCTTGCATCACAATTAATGGTCATTTTCCAGTGAAGAGAGCTCTTAGTCGTAGTCTGATGTTTTCTTTATTATTTTGCTGCTGGTGCAAAATAATATGATCCAAGAAGAATTCTTAAGAAAAATGACATAATCTAGCTTTAATAATGCACATGTATCTCATTTTGGCAATTTTCAGCCATTTTATTTTAATTTAAAAATAATCATAATTATCATTATTCAAAAAACAAAATACTTTTTTTTTTTTTTTTGTAAATATATTTTTGTTGAGTTGTATAATACCGATTCCCCACAGAAATTAATATTCACTGTTCACAGTAGAATATGTATATTCAAGTCAATTTATGAATTGCATGTTTGTGTATTTCTATAAATGACCTGTTGGTAACACTTAAAAAATGGGAAATTGATTTTTTTCCTCAATAAACTCCTAATTTGCTATTTATTAATAGTAGTGGAAAGTTTATTTTAGTAGTGAATAGTAGTGAAAATTAAACTTACCGGATATTTTCCACCCCTTTGCAACCCTAGTAAGGTGGCTGTTAAGTTTAGGTATGAGGTGGATTAAGGGATCTAGAATAAATGCAGAATAAAGCATTAATGTGTGCTTTATAAGTATATATGCTAGTAATATTCATGCTAAAAAGCAGTGAGAATCGATCATTAAAATAAAGTGTTACAGACCTGTTTAACCTGTCTCTGAATTTTAATATGGGTTTACAGCTGCTGCTGCTGCTGTTGTTGCATATTTGTTGTGTATACTCTAGAACAGATGCTAAGGTTCAGTTATTTCATTATAATAATTTGACGAGAGCGCATCTTGCCTGTTAGTCCTTGTTTATTTGAGCACAGGTCTTGACTGATGGCGTACTAACAGTCTCCTGTCTGTTCTGCAGGGGCTGACGTGAACCGGTCCGAGTCTGGAGAGATCGAGGCTGTAGCTGAGGCCCAGAGCCGAGGACTGCCAACAGCTGAAGGTACAGGAACACAAGGCCTGCTTAAACTCTATCCAGAAAGCCTCGTCCCAACACTGTGTATTCATATGACCTTATATCCTGCAGTTTAATTTTAGGCCAGAGCTGGGTAGTAACTGAATACATGTAATCTGTATTACGTAATCAGATTCAAAAGAGCCAGTACTTGTTATTCGATTGAGTATTCTTTCTGCATCCCACTGCATCTCATGTTTTTAAATGAAAAAAGTGCTCTTTTGTTTTTGGTCCTTAGCATTAAACTATACATACATACATACATACATACATGATGCTTTTTGTTTCTAATTGTTTAAGCAACGTAATTAACCCTTGTGTGACCTTTTGGATATTTTTGTCAGTTTTATTATTTTTTTAACTGCTATTTTTAATTGCAGTGCCATTTAACTAAAATAATGCACTTTTTGTTAATAGGCTTTCATTGGGTTGGCAAGACTTCAAAATTATATATATATTTTTTTTACTAGTTTTTACCAGATGGTGCCATTTTTTCAGGTTTGGCCTATAAGGCAAATACTCGCTTTATTCCTGTTTTCTGCATCTGCATATTACAGAGCCAATTGGATAAATAATGCAGCTATAATGGTGTGGGTGTGTTGGTATGAATGTCAGAGTGTGGTTTGCAGTGGCGGCTCATGGGTTATAAAATAAAGGAGGCACACTAATTGTATTGGACTGGAATCCCTGTCGATTATTATTATTATTTGCTTAACCGCTTTAAAATGGCTTTTTGGTTGCTTTTAGTCAGAAAACGTAAAGAAAACAACACGCATACAACAATATAATTTCACTTACCTGTTTTATCACCTGAAGCAAACATCCATCCCTTCTTAAAAGTATGTGTTAAAAGCGAGCTGCCTGTTAAGCTGACTGCTGTATTCTATGTCCAGCTTAGACGTGTTTTCCTTTTTTTAATTTGTATATATACTGTTTGAATGACAGCTTGGTAAATCTGTTGGCGATCAAATAATCAATATCGCTGCTCATCATAAGTAATTAGTGCATTATAAGTGCAGCGCGAGACGTTCAAATTAATATCACGTATTTTACATTTACGTGTCTGTGATTGGTTATTATCAGAAGGGAGGCTTGCCTCCTCTGCGAGGTTTCTTTTCTCAACACTCATCAGCGCTGAAAGTGAACACTCAATGCTGATTGGCTAATTTTTTTTTTAACCAACGGAGGCACGAGAGCTCAGCTACCCCCGGCCCCCTTCTCTATCACCTAGCAGTTGTAATTACATCAGCAGATTCGGCACATTCGCGATAGAAATGCAGCGCTTTCCAACTTCAGAAACATTTTATGGTTTTACAACTGTGAAATTACAAACAAAAAAATACACATTCTGAGATATGAACTGAAATTAATTGTGAATTTTATTAACATTATGTGCCCCCCCTCCCATCCCCACACAAAAATCCACTTCAAACAATGAACAACCTACAGAGCCGCCACTGGTGGTTTGTATGTGTGTCATAAAAAAAATTCTGTGTGTGCTTGTAATATTTGAGAGAGAAAAACTCTACTGCAAATCACAAATCCAACCACTGTGTGCACCAGTTTAAAAATCATCAAATCGCCAAAAACAAAATACTTCAAAAACAAATTTTTTAACACAAATCAACATCAATGGCTTTGATTTTCTAGTAGGTTTCGTTAACTTAACTCTGTGCTCCCAAGCTTCAAATTTTTGATAGTTTCGTTTTAGATTATATCAAATATATATATATATAGACCATATATATAACATTTTTGTCCCCTTTGGACCTATGTGTAGATAGTGGTGTTATTTTATTGCTTTGAAGAAACGGCGTTTAAAAGTCATCCTAAGTTTAAAAACACCTCTGCGTTTAAAAGTCATCCTAAGTTTAAAAACACTTGTTGATATCACGTTCGAGTTCATGAGTTTGCCTACCAATGTATGAGAGGAACACAGCTTTCACTCTCAACCAAACTAATATTACTAGCCAATCAGATGTTTTTGCTCTTATAAACACAAGACGTGCATTAGCTGATGAATGGAAAAGAAGCCTGGGTCTCGAGCGCGACACATTAAAAAAGGTGCGAGGCGCAATGGTCAAAGATTGTTATCTAGCGCCATATTTACATAGAAAGCTATTAAAAAAGCAGCAAAGCTTTGTAAACAGCTCAGAATCATATATTCATGAAAAAAAAAATCAGTTTGAATAAGGAAAGTGATAACTTTGCCATAGTATCCTTTTTAAATGTTAAAGTTGCCTCATTCCATTCATTTCATGCACTTCACTTTAACCATACCATTTATTTTTATATTTTAATATATTATAATTTAAAAGATAATAACAATATTGACTGATAAGTGAGATCTGAATTTAGTCCTTGAAAACCAAAAAAGTAGGTCAAGTCCTGGAAGTTTCTGTACAAACCCTGTTTAAGTGACCAGTTCTTGGATCATTTTAATGGGGTTGTTGTTGTTAATTGAACTGAACTGTAGTTTTCTGTAGTAAACTTTGTATATTTCCTATTTTAATTTACTATTATTTCTTTTGAACAAAACAATCTCAGACATTTCATGTTTTAGATTTGTAGGTCATCTTGTATCCTGTCAAGGACAAAGCTAACCAGCAAAATTTGATATCAAAAGCATCCTAAATGTTTGCATCATATTGTAGTGAGTAACCTTTCTTGTTATTGCTGTTTCAAATAATTCTCCATAATCTGTAGTCTGAGCCTGTCAAGAGCTAATGGTAATGGCAGATACGTTACTAGTTAGTTTCAAGGAAAATCATTTTCTTTTTTTGTTTGCCAAATAACCCTGTGAATGTGTCCACCCCCGCAACACCCAACCCCTGGAAAAAAGTTCAGGCTCAGGATTTTTTTTTTTTTTTTTTTTTTTGCTTTAACCCCTGATGACCATATTTTAGATCTCATAATACGAGACCATACCTAAACTTAACAACTACCTAACTTACTATTAATAAGCAGAGAATTAGGTTAATGGTTTGTTAATAGCGAGAATTGGACCTTAAAATAAAATGTGACCAAAAATCAGTGAATAACTGCATGATAGGTGTTCGCGATAAGGTTTGGATCGTGAAATGCGACCTGCTATGTCTGTCAGGAGTGCGTCTGTGTTTCTGCTTTCAGTGTGCATAAATCAAGAGTTTGAGGAAAAGCCACCACTTTGCTCTGGCAGGCCTGTTTAATAGCAGCTCCGAGTATGAGCGCTGCAGAGACTATTTGTGTTGGCCGCGGGACCAAGGGGTCTGGGGACGAGAGGAAGCCGTAATAGTTTTCAGGAGAGTGAATGAACGTATGAAGGGCAGTGTTTCTAAACCATGCATTACCAGTATGAACTTGAAACAAGAGAAAAGCTCACAGAGGCTGTGAAACACGTTAGCAAGTGAAATGTAGAAGAAACAGTCAGAAGTGAATTCTTTTGTCTGACCAGGTGCATGATTAAGTGTCATTCAGTAAACAATGTCTCCATATTCAAAACCGGTTGTGACAGTCAATAACGGTGTTCTGCATCAAGACATTTTAATAGAATTTTGGTTTCTGTTTTATGGCTTTAGGCTAATTGGCTTCACCCACAGAAACCTTCAGTTGTTTTACACTAAAGAGCATCAAAACATTTATTTTTTTGGAGTTTTGTGATTTTAAAATTGGCAAAATTTGAAAGCTGAGACTTTTCTCAAAAACAAGAAAACAAAAAATGTTGCAATGTTTTGCAATGTTGGTCAGCAAATTAATACATCAACTGTTAACTTTGGATCTTCTTGTAAAAAAAAAAAGTGTGCTTAATTGTATTGAATGTGTATTATACTTCAAATCTTAAAAGGATATATTAAAAAAAGTACTTGCAGATAGTAATGAAAAAAGGCCACTTAAAAGTACTTTTTAAACTTAAGTTAACTTAACTTAACTTTCATGACTGTTTTGTAACATTTAAATAGACTTCAAAAATGCACTTTGTAATTTACTTCAAAGTGCATTTTAAGTCATTGTTCAAAACTTTTGTGAAGTGTTTGAACAATTAAATATGTTGGTATGTTTGACCAGCAATAACTTTGCCAGATCTGCTACAAACTAATAGATTATTGTTAAAATGATGATTGTGAAGCATTGTAAAATCATTATTTTTATCCACCTATCTTGAAATCTACTTTAAAAGTTTTTTTAGCATTTAGTGTTGCGTTTGAAGGCCAGAGGTTGGTTATATGGCTTGTCAGCAGTGCTCGTGTTGTTTATCGTTCCAATCATGGCCGCCCACAAGTAGTCAAACCCACTTAACCTCGCCTGCCAGCTGCACTCACCAATCCTGGGCTACAGAGAGATCTCTCTGAGTGTTTTCTTCTTTCTTTTTTTTCTTTTTCTTTCTTTTTTTTCTTTTTTTTTTTTTGCATAAGTGGCTGCCTGATGGTCCATTCCAACTATGATCGTGAGTCTTCTTCGTTGTTGATTTCATCATCTTTTTTATCTGCAATATTCTTCTAAATTCTGAATCATAGACCTAATCTCTAGCTAATTTGGCTCTATCTAATTCTTCTTTTTTTCGTTAAGTAGTTAATGCATTACTTTGTGCTTCTGAAGTATGTTGTGCTTTAGTAAAGTGAAGTGACGAGTACAGCTTGGCATGCTGGAGTGGGTGCAGCGTTATACTTTGTCTTGTTTGCTCTTTCGGTTGCGCTGGCATCTATGCATGAGTAATAATGGATTAGTGTAATATTAATTTCACATTCTGCCTGTTCTAGCACGCAGACTTTACCTGACTGTAAGTCTAGCCGCACATAGTGGTTCTCAGTGTCGGTGCTGTGGTTCACTGATGTTGAACACGTTCCTGTACAGTAGTGGCTGTCTCATTATGTCACGTCTTCAGAGTGTCAACTGAGCGTGATCACAGCACCCTCGCTCATGTTTACAGATAGCGGAGGGCCTGTAACAGCTTGCCTTTACCACAGTGAGGGTGTATGGACTCATGTGTTTTCACGGCTTCACTTTCTCAGTCATTCACAGTTTGGCTTTGCAACACAATTGGTCCTTTCATGCATTGGTTTCTACACAAATCTTCTGTGATGTGATGCAGATCTTGTCAATGCTGCCTTGGTTTGATGGTGGTCGTTTTTCTGTCTTTTCCTGTCATCTTTTGTTGACTGTTGAATTATCTGCTGCTAGGGATTATTACTGTTTCATGTTGTTTCTAACTGAACAATGTGTTTCAGTTGCATTAAACCCAAGAGTTTACTTTAGTTTTACGCATACTCTGTGGTATACATATAGAGTGTGTGACATAAATTTAGCCCTTAGCACAGTACACGTGTAATGTATGCATGCATCCCTAATTTTCTAACCATGCTTATTCTATACGCATGTTTTTTTTTTCATTGCAGTATTTAGTTGATCCACATAGAGCTGGCAATAAACAATATCATATCAAGATCACAATAAAATATGTTGATGATAATAAGCTTTGGATATCTAACAGTCTATCATGTGGAAGAAATAAATGTGGCAGCAGCAGTCAGTGATTGTGTCTAACAAGTCTGCATGAGTGGTGTAGTTTTGTCTGATACACAAACTCAGACGTGTTATGCTGAATATATGAGGACATGAACACATCTACTTCAGAGCTGTTCTGTGAGTCACTCCAGCTTTACACGGTTTCATTTGAGAAAAAATACCGACATATACACACTTGAATTCATGATCTTCAACCAAAAAAAACGCCAAAAAAAAAAAGTTTGGTTTAACTTGGAGAAATTATGATAGAAATATATTACTATCGTATACTAAAATGTACTTCTGAAAGTAGTAGTAATAATATTATTATTAAGGAATATCATACAACCAAGATATTTTTATCCATGTCTGTTGTGCAGCATCTTATTTGAAAAAAAAAAAAAAAAAAAAAAAAAAAAAAAAAAATATATTTTATGTGGGATGTATTATGTTGGTGAAATTGTTAAAGTTTATTTAATTTCATTATGCACCATTCATGATTATAAATTTGTATCAAAAAGTTTATTTAATTTCATTATGCACCATTCATGATTATAAATTTGTATCAAATCATAAAACACAGAATTTGGGGAAAATAAAACTAAATTAAATTAAAAGATATCATACTCTGTGGGCTTTAGTTGTGAACAAAGAAAGTTATCTTTACATTCATTCTCAAGGTCTAAAACACAAGGAAAACATTTCCTTACACATGTTAATGGTAAAGGAGTATTGTGATTAATATGGAATGATATGAGAAAAATACATATTGTGGTAAAATTTTTGGCCATATGTCCCGACGTGCTGTTTCAAGTCAAAAACTGATAAATGAGATAAATGCAACTCTAGTTCAAGTGTACAACAGCATCTTTACGCCAGTTTTACTAAACAGGGCAAACTAGCACAAGAGCGCAATTTCAAAAGAGCGCCGATGGGTGTGGAAATTTCTGCAAGTGATTTACTAACAACACACAAATTAAAGAACACAGACGCAACATCTCATTTACATAACGGCCAACGCAATATACCAAGCACAGCGCAAATTAGAGCAGTCAAAAATAAAGAATAATGAAGCCACAGTACATTGAAAAGAACCAGAGGCCAAAAAATACTAGAAGTTGCAAGAAGTTTTGATTGAGCTGGTATTGCATGACTCCTAGTTGAGGGTTCCAAGTCATCTTTTATTTCCTGAAGCAAATTAAAAAATAACATGGCTTGGCAAACAATATGTTCGTGTTCTTCTTGCATTCCAAATAAATTACTCTTCCTTCTACCACGCACTCTCTCATCTCTGCCGTGCCTCCTCCTAGCAACAAACTGCAGCAAATTGCTTTTTTGGGGGGGTTAAATAATGGCGCAAATGCCAGTTATTTAACGAATGCAAGCGTTAGTAAAACGCGTTGCGTGATTCATTTGAATACTCTCCTCCCATAAACTTTTGCATCTGAAAGGAAAACTCCTACAAATACATATTCTATAAAGTCAGGCACAAAAATAAACGTGTCCATGCCTTTTCGGCCCTAATTGGTCACTGTGCGTCTTAAGTACTATTGTAATGCTAAAAGACTGGCTCTTTATCAATCGTTAACTTCAGGAGAGAAATAGCGCAGACACAGCCAAAGATGAAACTGCATTTCGAGCGCGTTCACACACGTTATCAAATAAATAGAGCGTCCATTGAGAGGCTACATGTTTGGCTGTGCTTGTTTGCCAAGCATTTGTGTTAAAAATCTAAGTATACTCTGCAAATGCTAGTCTGTGGCAAAAAGCTGCTTGTAGCCAACTAACACATTTCACACTAGTTTGAAACTGATGTAAGCGACCAGCATTTAGGGGTTTTGGGATTGTTGCTACAGACAGGAGGAGAATGATCTTGTAATATACACCTAGTTTGTATTTAGTTGTGTAAAATGGTCACCAGCACAACAGAAAACAATAAACTGTGAGGTTTAAATGTGCACAAGGGGCGTCTTTCTGCCTTGCATGCGCCTGGACTCAGCTCTTGTAATCATTCAAGCGTAGGTTGGACAACTTGGCAACTGCGTGTCAACCCATTTAAGGCTACATACCACCCTTATGATGGCTGTGGGTTGTGGAGATATGATCTCAGATCAGGTTGGAGAGCGCCGGGGATTTCATGTCTGCTCGATAAGGCTGAGGCCTGTATGGCTGTGTTTATTTGAGCTCCGTCTGGCTCTCTACTTACTATGAGCTCACACTTCTCAGGCTGAGCTTAGCCAGCTTCTCTTTGCACTCTTGCTGTGACTTTCTCTGTTTTCCCATCATGCAGTCCTGTTGCATTTCTCACCTCTGCAGCATCGCGTGAATAGTGGAGACCTCGGACTAAACACACTGGGGCCACACTGGGAACAATCCTCTATGGACACATTGGCCGCTATGGGTCTGGAGTTTGGGAAGCTTTGCTCTGCCTAATGAATACAAGTTTTTTTGTTTTTTTTTTTCCTTGGTTTGCTTTGCTACATTGCAGAGGTCTACAAATCATAGGTTTGCCAAAACAAACAAATCCCCTCCTGAGACGTTTCTTTCATCCGCAGTTGTCAGGATGGGACCACTCGACGGAAGATGTTTGTTTTGATCTGAAGCTCGAGTTACTTAATCCAGATGTGCTTTCCCAGAGTTGAGTAATTCTCCCGTCAAACGCAGGGGTCAGTGCTGTGGCAGTTTGACCTTGACCAGTCAGCTCGTGTTTATCTTGTCCCATCTGAAAAGGAGACAAAAAGTTAAGCTAAAACAAAAAATGTTTGCAAATGCAACAAAATGAGAATTCGTGCTGGAACCAAACTTTCTGAAGCAGCTTCAAACATGGCTCATGCATTGATTTTTGATGTTAATAAAGCAATATCACATGAGCCAGTGTTTTAGAATACTTTATAGAACAAGTATGTAAAGAGGACAAGTATTTAAATAAGAAAAGATGAAGATCCTCTTGTGTGTGGGAATGACTGTCTTGCGCCACAGATTCAGGATCTGCCAACTAGCTTCAAGAGTATCCCAGTTTCTTTTACCAAATTAAAAAAAGGCACATTAACAAGGGTTTTTAAGGAGTAACAAAGAGCAGCTTTACTGCAGACTGAGACCCAAAAACACTGTTATCCTGAGCTGTTCCCTTGTAAATCAACACTTTGCCACGCTTCCCTCTGAAATGCATTGCAAATGTATTTGTTTTATTTTATTTATAGCAGCTTTTCAATTTGATAATTGCATTGTCATAATGATTACATTTTCTTGATTGTTCAGCCCTTGTTTTAATCCATTCTAAAAAAGCTTTAGTATGTGAATGTATGATGTAAAATGGATATCTAATTTGTTTCCATTCGCAGTGGGTTGTATTTTTTTTTCTTTGCGATTTTGAGTCCTGATGTCTGTAGAAACCTTACATCAGTCAAACCTTTAAATGGTTTCAGTGTCTCAAGCTGCTAGTATCCACCACATTCATCTCAGCGAGGATGGGGGTTGATTTCTTCTCAAGCCTGCACTGATGCTCAGGGTCTTCACCTTTGACCCCTCTAACAGCCTTCCTTGCCCTTTTCCCTCAGGTTATTTCCTGGAGTTTGTGGAACCGCCAAACAATATGACTATAGTGCAGGGCCAGACGGTCACTTTACACTGCAAAGTGGCGGGCCACCCGTGGCCCAGCATCCGCTGGCTTAAGAACGACGCCCCGGTGGTGCAGGAGCAGGGCCGAATCTCCATCCGCAAGACAGAGGCTGGATCCAAGCTCCGCATTCAAGACCTGGACACCACCGACACCGGATACTACCAGTGTGTGGCTTCAAACTCCATCAAAGTCATTTCGGCTACTGGAGTGCTCTATGTGCGGCTGGGGAGTGGAGGTAAATGATTGCTTTTTAATCTCATTTTAATTATTTAAGACTTTTAAACTCCAAGCCAACATTACATTTAAAGCTAAATAATATATTAACATTGGAAAGAAGGTCAGGACAAGATTGTATGGTAACACTTTAGCTTAGGGACCAATTCTCATTATTAACTAGTTGCTTATTAGCGTGCCTATTATTAACATATTATTTCAAATTAATGCTGTTTTTTGAAATTTTTATTCATCACAAAATATAGAAAAATGCATCACGTTTTACACCGAACTTAAGCAGCACAACACTGACAAAAGAAAATGTTTCTTGAGCAGCAAATCAGCATATTAGAGTGATTTCTGAAGGATCATGTGACACTGAAGACTGGAGAAATGATGCTGACAATTCAGCGCTGCATCAGGAATAAATTTAACTTTATAATATACTGAAATAGAAAACTTTTTTTTCTAAATTGTACAATATATGGTCTTTCTGATTGGTTGAGCTGTCTTCAGAATTATGGGTAGTGTAGTTCTTCAGGAATTCTTCAGAAAAATTCTATTAAAATCCCATTGACTTACAAGCTTGAGCATATTTCATTCTTCGACTTTCTAGTTCTCTCTTTAAAGCTTTATACTGTACACTGTCATTAAAAATCAATTTCTGTATGGGTAAAAACGATTGGGATTTTTACTTCCAGTACCCTGCTGTTGCACTCCATGGGAAGACGGCACACATTTCCATTCATTTCTGTCAGGCCAGAGATTTGTTGGCCAAGTTTGTGCATTTAATGCATAGTTATTTTTGGAAATGATTGCCGTTACATGAAACCCAGCTCAATTAAATATACCTGTGTGGCATCCCAATATAAACTCCTCTCAGACTTTAAGTTGCTCACATCGGGGACTACAATCAATGCGTTCTCGTTCTGTCATAGCTCTAGTGTTTTCTTTCCTGTTCACCTATTTCGGCTTATTTTGGAAGTCTGTTGATTTACAGACAGCAGTGTTTTACAACCATATGCGCCAAATCTCACCCTGGCATCCCTGTATATTTATAGGAAAGCAGCGGCATAAATCTCAGTGTCCCTGCATTAGGACTCTACTTAAGAAACAACTTCCCAATGTTTCCTTCTGGGGGAAAAAAAATCTCTTTTATGTGCATACGGTAAATTCTCCACAAGGAGTGTGTCCGATGTGAAATACATTATGCTTTTGACAGGTTTAGGAGCTTGCTTGCACCGTGCCTCCTGCTTCTCTGAAAAGTCATCTTGGCTTAATAACATTGCAGCTTCCCTTGAACTGAAACGGCAAATTAGGGTTTGTGAAAACAGCTGCTCCCGAAGGGAAGATCATGTTAAGATGCTCGTCTGTAATTCCTCCTATCTGTGTTTTACAGGACAGTCGCCAGCTCATGGAGGAGAAGACTCGTAAGTACTGCTTTTGTCAGTTTGTCTTTGTGTGCATTCGCAGTTTTCTGCTGTTTGTGTTTCTGTAAATAAATGTTTCATCATTTCCACACAGTAAATTGTTTATTCCAACCCGCTGACCGCAAAAATACACACTCACCATTGGCCTAAGGTCTGATGAATTTTAAGAATTCTTTTTGAAAAGAGTCAGATGTTGGCCGAGTCACACACACACACCACATTTCTGCTTAAAATGCCCAGATGGTGTGTGAACTGTAGCTTTAGAAGATTATCTGATTGATTTGATCAATTTGGTTTCGTGCAAAGCACTTTCCCGACTGTCTTCTTATAATATGTTAAGATAGTCTACATATTCATACTCTTTCTCGCACACTCTTTCTATTTGCTCTGTTGCTACGTCATATATAACCTGATTTGTGGAAATATAGCAGGACCTGGTTTTCTAAAAAAAGAACAAAAACACAGACCTGTATCCTGGCTTGAAGCAGTATATCTGACTTAACTTCCTTAAGAGAGGGCTGGCAGACACCTCCGGTTGGGGAAGTTTAGTGGCAGGTCCTAATGTTTCCTTTTCCAGGTTAAATAAATGGTAGTGTAATGTCTGTGGGGATGTTTTTAGGGCAGTGCTCATAGGAGTCATTCCTGCATACTGACATACTGTAGAGCAGTGTTATAACAGTGTGGTCACATTTCTGTTGTACGGCAAAGTTTTGTGGCCAGATCCAGTCATTTCAACAAGAAATGACAAAATCCGGAAATATGTGCGAGGGTGAAAAAGCACTGACCGACAGAAAGCTGTTTGGTTTAATAATGAATTCTGTGTGAGCTGTGCTTCATTTATCGCTGGACTTTTAACAGTGAACTTTTTCCCTGTGAAGTTTGGCAAAAATCTTGCGAATGGGACAGCATCTAAAGTGAAGTTCAGTAACTGGATCTGGACATTGATGAAGTCTTCAGAAAGAACAGGAGTAAATGAATATTGAATGCATAGTGTACAAGTCAAATGGACCAGGTTTTTGGTGCTTTTGTATTTAAATGTAAGGAGAACATACCATGTTGTGCTAGAAAGTTTCTTTGAAGTTATATTGTCTTAGAGCTCTCTGCATGAATGA
This sequence comes from Cyprinus carpio, assembly GCF_018340385.1. Classification (NCBI taxonomy): domain Eukaryota; kingdom Metazoa; phylum Chordata; class Actinopteri; order Cypriniformes; family Cyprinidae; genus Cyprinus; species Cyprinus carpio. The sequence continues at coordinate 3,378,809 of NC_056606.1, read as the reverse complement.
AGGTCCCAGACTGCATTTGTTCTGAGGGAAGCCGAGGATCATTTGTGGCTAGAGTCATTAAAGAAAACTGTTATTCAAGTAGAAGAGCATTGAGAAGCTCTAAGACCACATGTACACATATTTGATAAAGGCAGAGTATTGTTTTCTCTGCATAAATGGTTACAGATGAGCACGAGAAACACAAATCTCCAGTCGTGTTGCTTACAGCTTGACAGCCTCATTGTCTTTTACACTGATGTATGTTCAAAATGTTGTTCAAGCTTTTATTAAAGGGCAAACTTTTATGCAAAACTAATATTCAGTTCCTGTAAACTCTGCACTGCTTGCAGCCATCAGGGAAAGAATGTTTTGCATTTATTTAATGCAATATTTTCAACAAAAAATAGGAAGTAAATCTGAATCTTGTTAGGCTCAAGTCCTCAAACATTAGCTTGAGAGAAAATTCCTTGCTCAATCCAAACTGCGGTGAAATTGTAACCATATGTGATATTGAGGAGCGGCGTAGCAGAAGTTTAGGGCATCGATGGTTTGGTTACGCTGGCAAAATGCCTGGTTTGGCAACATTAGCAGCTTCACAACATATATTCACACAGTTAGGAGGGATCAAAATCAAACATTTTCGTAAGATATGCATATATAATTTGCTGCAGGCTCTGGACAGACATGTTTCTGATCATGATACACATGGCTGAGGGTAGGACATTTTCGTAAGATATGCATATATATGAAAGAAAATGTTTTTTACTGTTTTTCTGGATTGGTAACAGATCAGCTCTGTTTGCAGTGGATCAGTCTCACAAGCAAGCAAAGTGATGCAGTCTAAACACCTTGTTTTTAACTCAAGTGCAGCTCTTTTATCTTAAATTTGCAAGGCTTGTGGTGTCATTTGCTTCCAGTTATTTTTACCTGTACCTATTATTGCACATTTTTATTTATCATATTAATTTATTATCATAATCTTAAACTCATTGGTTTGTAGCATAAATATTTTTCCAGTTTACTGCACTTAATTATTCTAGTTATTTATCAATAATAAATTAAGAGTCTAACACATTCACTGAGAAGAGCTGATTTGAGCTGCTATAATTGTTCCAAAACCTCTTTTAAACATTCAAAGGTAACATCAAGGCATCAGACATGCTCTCAACACAAAAGAGTTACACTGTCTTCTGGTCAAATTCAAACATAGCTTTTATTAGGGGTGTAAAAGTTGCACAGGAAATTTTTGTATGGGTCTTTCGGTTCTGTGCGCATGTGTACCGAACAAATACAGCACTGGTTTAACCACTGCTCGAGTAAAACTTAGTTTTCTATATTGTTATTTTTGATAAGAAACAAACACTCATCTTTCAGATTGTCTTTTTTTTCAGGAAATTCAAACAATAAATCAGATCATCGCTTCCTCTTTACTGCTATAGTTTTAACATGAAATAAACATGAATGAACATCTCATGCCTCATGTAATCGCTCGATCGGTGTTTCAACTAAGGAAAGACATCAAAACTAAATGTTGCATAGCATTTCATATACTTTGGGCATGTCATCAGTGTCCACAGCTCATTGGTTCGCTAGAGAAATTAAGTCTACACATGCCTACTGAACCGAAAGACCAGAACCAAAAATTTTTGCTAGAAATAAGTGTATCGTTACACCCCTAGCTTTTATGTATCCTTCACACATTTCATTGAGCTTGTGAGAAAAGATGTATTGAAAATTATTGATTATACATACTAAAACATTCAAAGAGTTTGTGGAGAGTAGCACTTTTTTCTTTCTTTCTTTTTTTTTTAAGACACTTATCCAACACGGATGCATTAAACCGATAAAGACTGACTGTAAGGACTTCTACATTGCACATTTACATACATAATTCAATAATCATAAAACTTTCTATTCATCAATGAATCCTGAAAAAAAAGTAATGATGCTGAAAATTCAGCTTTGATCACAGAAAAAAAACGAACATAGAAAATGTAACAGCAGCTCTGGTGAACATAAGCAACTTCATTCAAATACATTAGAAAAACTTTTGAACAGTGGGTGGTACTTACAACTCATTTCATATACAGTTATAGAGAGTAAAGCGTCTGCTAAATGATTAAATGTAAATGTAATGGAATATTTTGGCCAGTATTTGTGTGTACTGTGTATTTCCATGTTCAGAGTATCTTGCTAACCTCTTGTTCTTCGTTTTAACCACCAGAGTTTGCGTTTGTTCCAAATCCATCACTTACAAGGTTTGATTTCGGTTGGGATGCTGCCTTAGAAGGGAGACAGGAGACTCTGTTTGGATCAGAGCCTGACCCTGTATCGTATTTTAGTTCTGGAAATCTCTGCTGTTGTGGGTTGAGACTACAACAAATGTGTCTGTTGTGGAGACCAAAAAACTTCAAGGCATCAAGTTCAGAAGCTTTCAGAATCCGACTCCAGCCAGCTCCTGAGTCATCACATAAAGCTATTTGTGTTTGGCCAGAATAGACCACTTTTATCCAGTTGGTAACGGCATGAACGGCAGAGATGGATATCCTGAGCTGGTGATTTTGGTCACTTCACGTTCAGATTATGATGAGAGAAACAGCAAAGCCCAAAAGTAGCATAATAAACAACCATCGAAACCTCTTCAGAAGTGCTCCAATCATAACACGCCGTGAATACACTTCTGAAACACATTGGCTCAGTGTGAGCGCCTAGATTTCATGACTCTGTGATGAAAATGGAGACGCCCTTGACGTTCATTAATGTGGTCGGTCTCTTTGCTTGAAGCCAGCAGGATATTCTTTTAACATCAGCAATCGAAAGCTTCATATTGGCCTGTGTAGATACACTAGATCCTACACAACTCACATACTTAAGAAACGATTAAGTTCAAATTATGACATGCACTTAATCTAAATAATAATACGAAATTAGCGGTGAAAGGTCATAAACACATTGTGATATACAATGTGCTGTTTGATGTTAGAAATTCAAATTGTTGTCCTTCGTGGGCCTGACTGTACGGTGTACCGCTTCAGGAAAGTTGACTCGCTTGATATCAGCTCTGTGTGTCTTTCAGGAAAGTTATCATCTTGTTCGTCACTGTCTGTCATTTTCTTTTCTCAGAAGGCACGAGAAGGGCTTCTGCCAGCCGTACCGCGGCATCGCGTGCGCTCGCTTCATAGGGAACAGGAGTATCTACGTGGAGTCTCTGCAGATGCAGGGAGAAAGTGAAAACCGCATCACTGGTGAGCACAAGCTACACACTACAGGTCAAAAGTGTGGAATAAGTTGTATTTTCAAAGCCTATTAAATGTTAAAAAAAATGGCTTTCAATTATATTGTAATGATGAATAACTGTAATTAATGGCTGAAACTTGAGTCAAAACTGCATTTAATAGATGTTCGTTTCTACATTAATTTGCAGATTCAGTGTGAAATTATGACAATATCAATGTATTAATATGTTATTAATCACGGTTAATTACAGAAAAATATGTGATTATTTATTTAATCGATTGACAGCACTAAAAAGAATTGTTTTGTATTTTAATATATTTTAAAATGTAATTTATTCCTTTGATGGTAAGGCTGAATTTTAAGCAGCAATGATTCGAGTCTTCAGTGTCACATGATACCTCAGAAATCATTCATCATAATCATAGCAGTATTTATAATGGTTCTTACCATTATCAGTGTTGAAAACAGTTTTTTGCTGCTTAAGATTTTTATTCAGGATTCTTTAATTAATAGAAAGTTCAAAAGAATACATTTAAAATGTCTTTACTGTTACTTTTGATCAATTTAATGCATTCTTGCTGAACAAATGTATTCATTTATTTAGTTTGTTTTTAGCAACAACAAAAAAAAAGATGCAGCAAAAACTATTTTCAGTATATGTTATAATATTAAAAACACCAAATCAGTATATTAGAATGATTTCTGAAGATCATGTGACACTGAAGACTGGAGTAATGATGCTGAAAATACAGCGCTGCATCACAGGAATAAATAATATTTTTTAATATTTTAACATTAAAAACAGTTCTTTTACATTGTAAAAATATATTACAATATTACTTTTTCGCTGTTGTTTTTTTCAAGTAAATACAGCCTTGGTGAGTTCAATAGACTTCTTTCAAAAACATTTAAAACATTTGATTCCAAAAAAAGGGAATTATGCAATAGTGATGCAATAGAAGAACCATTTTGGATTCCCCAAACAACCCTTTAGTGAACAGGTCTTAAAATAGAAATTATAGTGTGAAAAACATTTAAAAAATAATCAAAAGAACCATTTTTCCACTGTAAAGAACTTTTGTGCATTGACAAGTTTCCGTGAATGTTAAAGGTTCTTCATGGAACCATCGATGCCTGTAAAGAACCTTTCATTTAACGTGTAGTGTATAATGTTCATAGACACACCTGACATTCTGCTGTTATTCTTATTTGTCATTGTGTTGTTCTCCAGCGGCCTTCACGATGATCGGCACCTCGACCCAGCTGTCAGACCAGTGCTCTGAATTTGCCATCCCGTCCTTCTGCTATTACGTCTTCCCGTTGTGTGAGGAGGGCACCAGAGGTCCACGGCGGCGCCAGCTCTGCCGCGACGAGTGCGAGGCTCTGGAGAACGACTTGTGCCATGCAGAGTACACCATCGCACGCTCCAACCCTCTCATCCTCATGCAGCTGGAGCTGCCCGCGTGCAACCTGCTTCCCCACCCCGGCTCGCCAGATGCTGCCAGCTGCATTCGCATCGGCCTGCCACCGCAATGTAGGTTAACTTGACTGAATCTGAAACCATAAAATGGGGTTTAGAGCCAAGGAGGGCTCAAGGGAGGGTTTAACAAGCATGAAATCCAAAGTAATTGGCTCCGAAACACCCTCAATGAGCAATTAATGCGAGAGGGCCCTCTTGTGGTGTATCTAAAATTTCTTGATGCTGCATTACTATAAATGATTGTCTGTAACTCATACACACAAATGAATATTTCAGTTACTTCTCTCATGTTTTAAGAGAAAACACCTTCTAATTTTCAATCCTTGTTAAAGATTCACCCCCAAATCACAGCTGTTACAACGGAAGTGGTGCCAACTACAAAGGCACGGTCAGTGTCACGAAATCAGGCTACCAGTGTCAGCCGTGGAGCACACAGTATCCACACAGTCATCATCTGACGCCTGTTGAGTACCCTGAGCTCAGAGGAGGACACAATTTCTGCAGGAACCCCGGAGGGCAAATGGAGAGCCCCTGGTGTTACACTTTAGACCCTAATGTTAGAGTGGACGTCTGTGACATTCAGCCCTGCAGTGAGTAGATTATCTTTATGACCATCATGATGGGCAGAAAAATAACTCATTTGGATTTTTCTTGGTCTAAATTTAAAAAAATATATATATATCTTTTTTCTTTTTTTCCCCAGTGCCTCCAGAGAAAGTGAAAAAGGAGATCCTGTACATCTTAATCCCCAGTATAGCCACCCCTCTTGTTATTGCCTGCTTATTCTTCTTGATCTGCATGTGTCGCAACAAACAGAAGGAGTCTGCTGACAGTCCTACTCGCCGGCAACTCACTGCCTCGCCGAGTCAAGAAATGGAGCTGCCTCTACTTAACCAGCACAAGCATCAGGTAATCCTCCAGCACTTCAGCTGCTGAATTTCATTTGAAGTTGCATTCAAAAGCTGCAATTTTTGCATTCACAACTCAGTTTGGACCCAACTGAACATAAGATTATAAATTAGTTATAACTAAAAAAAATAAAAAAATTCAACTAATATTTTGCACCTGATCAGTAAATTCCCAAAAAGGTCAAAGATCTGTATATTAGTGTTATTACCATGTTATTACTACATTTATTACCATGTTATTACAACATTATCCTTTTTTTAGTAATGAAAACATTGAGAATTTTTTTGAAATTGTGACGCAAGAAAAAATTGAATTATTTTATGAAATTTATGAGAATATGTAATCTTTGCAGAGAGCTTGCAGTATTCCGTGAATTAAAAAAATGTGATGTATTAATTTAAGAAATAATTTAAATCATTTGTAATTACAAGTTATGACCATTCAAAATTAGTCCAAATGTATACATTTTCTAACACCACAACATTAATATTACTCTTAAATGTTTTCAAAGAATTTATGTTCATTGTATTCATTTAATCTTCATAAACTCACGTTTAGATGGAAAAAAAAATCTTTCTGCAGTGGTTCATCAATAGGTGTGCACATTCATGTTTATCAACAAAATCCAGTCCCAAACATGTGTAAGATATTGGTATGAAGCTAAATTCTTTTTATTAAACCGTTTTTGACACAAATGCAAAAAAAGAAAAAAAGACTGCATAACATCACGTGTAAAACCTCAATTCCAGATGCACTCAAACACAAAAGGTGCACATTTTATTAAATGTTGTATCTCTTGAAAACATTTTTAAAAAATGTTGTGTGATACTTTAAATACTTGTGGCTCATCTGCAATGTTTGGTTTCCTTACGAACAGCTATGCATTTTTAGAAGTCATTAATCTCTTCCAGGTTAAAATGAACCTTGATGTATCATTATGATTAGTGAGCCAGTGCCAGTTAAGTTTTGTCATTATATCAGATCTGTAACTGCACATTTAGCCTCTTCAGTTGAGCACAAGCAGACTTGATGATTTCTTGTCGTCTTTAATTCCTAGGCTAAGCTACGAGAACTCAACCTGTCTGCAGTTCGGTTCATGGAAGAGCTTGGAGAGGACCGTTTCGGAAAAGTCTATAAAGGTCACCTCTACGGTACGGCTCCAGGTGAGCAGACCCAGGTGGTGGCTATAAAGACGGTCAAAGACAAGGACGAGGGTCCTCTACGGGAAGAATTCCGCCACGAGGCCATGCTCCGGTCCCGTCTACAGCACCCCAACATCGTCTGCCTTTTGGGTGTGATAACGAAAGAACAGCCCATGAGCATGATCTTCAGCTATTCGGGCCACGGTGACCTCCACGAGTTCCTGGTCATGAGATCTCCTCACTCGGACGTCGGCAGCTCTGATGACGACAAAACGGTCAAATCCACTCTGGAACAGGCAGACTTCCTACACATCGTCACACAGATAGCAGCCGGAATGGAGTATCTTTCCAGCCACCACGTGGTACACAAGGATCTGGCTGCTCGTAACATCCTAGTTTGCGATAAGCTCAACGTGAAGATCCTGGACCTTGGGTTGTTCAGAGAGGTCTACTCCGCCGACTACTACAAGCTAATGGGAACCAGTCCCTTACCAATCCGTTGGATGTCCCCTGAAGCCATACTGTACGGGAAGTTCTCCACCGATTCAGACATCTGGGCCTACGGCGTGGTGCTCTGGGAGATATTCAGCTATGGCCTCCAGCCGTACTGTGGCTATTCTAACCAGGATGTGATTGAGATGGTGCGCAACAGACAAGTCCTTTCCTGCCCAGATGACTGTCCAGCCTGGATTTACACACTGATGCTCGAGTGTTGGAATGAGTTCCCCACAAGAAGACCACGATTCAAAGACATTCATGCCCGGTTGCGCACCTGGGAGAGCTTATCCAACTACAACAGCTCGGCGCAGACCTCAGGAGCGAGCAACACCACTCAAACCAGCTCCCTCAGCACGAGCCCCATCAGCAACATCAGCAATGCTCGCTACGTCAGTCCCAAAAAGTCTTCCCCGTTTCCTCAGCCTCAGTTTGTGTCCATGAAGGGCCAGATGCGCCCAATGGTGCCACCCCAGCTCTACATCCCAGTCAACGGCTACCAGCCAATGCCTGCTTATCCGTACATGCAGAACTTCTACTCCATGCAGATCCCCATGCAGATGCCTCCACAGCAGCTGCACCCACAGATGGTGGCCAAGGCTGGATCGCACCACAGCGGCAGCGGCTCCACCAGCACCGGCTATGTGACCACAGCACCCTCCAACGGATCTGGCACGGAGAAAGCGGCCCTTATGAATGACGACCTGAAGACGACAGACGAGGATTTCGCTGACGGAGCCTCTCAAAGCGGCCTGCACAACGAGGACCTTTCTGTTCCAGAGACAGAGCTCCTGGGGGACAATGACAGCCCGCAGACCAAGGACAATGACATCAACATGGAAGCGTAGATGATCTTTTTAGATCGTTTAGATGAGAAGAATCATTTTCTGAAGTTTTTCTCAGTTGTACAGGTTTAAGAAGTGAAGGGAAACCAGTGAATGACACATGGACGTAGTGTTATTTATGGGTTTTTTGTTTTATCCGCAGCCACTGATTGATGAACGCATCATGCTGCTGGAGATATTTTTATAAGAAATGTCAGCTTCACCCATGAGCTGCGGTTTTTGTAGTCTATGATGAAGAATCGAGCTTTCAGCCCTTCTGCTTTGGGGTCGGTAGCAGATGATCTTGTTGGTTTGGTTGTTTTTTTATCAAATTGTTGCAAAGCTATTCAGAAGAATGCATGTTCTTACTGTTGCTGTGCAACATGAAACATCACTTCAAGCATGTTGTGGGTACCATTCATTAATGTAACCTCTTCTCAGTTGGTGGTGTCATTGAGAACAAGTCATTAATCGAGCCTTTCGGCTCCACAGGATTAAATGTATTTCTTGCTTGAAGGCTTTGGTAAATGATACGCATGATGAAACCTCATCATAATCCACGACCGTGATAAAATCATGATATTGGACAATAAACGATGTGGATGTGCAGAGACATGGATGCTGACCCCAAGACATTTGTGTCCTTTTTTTTTTTTTTTAGAAGTTGCTTTTATAAAAGTCCTGTTGTAAAGATTTGTAATTTATGCCATTGATTCTCTTGAAGATTTGTAACTGGTGTGTAATGTTCTTTGTCTTATTTTGTTTAGCCTCTAGTATTACTTTAAAGTCATACCAACCGGTCACTTGCTTTCTACCCAGATGCTATTAACCAACATTAACCATATATTTTGTTCATCCAGGCACGTAGAGAATCCAATAAAGTAATACATATTATACTACTTGTGGGGTTTCCTCAACTTGTATACAGTCAAAGCTACAATCTAGACATTGGAAAAGCATTTTGCTATGATAATGTAATTAAAATGGCACAATCATGTATTTTATATGACTTATTATGTACTAAGTGAAAGATTGAGTGAGTGAGTGAGTGATGTGTGCTGGTTCATGTTAACCAATGACTGTAAAGTAGGTGTTCTTCTCTCCCAAGAAAGGCGGGACCAAAGTAATAACTGATATATTCTCCACTTTTGGCAGACAAACTGCAAATAATTTACCCTTGCATACAGAACTGATACTTATGCAGTAGTACACGCTTGCCTGCTGAGATGTCAACAGGTGCTTGCTGCTCCGCGCAGGATGAACTGGCGCGCGTCAGCAGTGTACGGAGCGCGTGCCAGTTTCACGCGGTGCCAAGCCTCCGTGCAAACAGCGGGACGCGACGGAAAAGACAGTTTACGCCTGATGAGCAGAAAGACGGTAATTACTGGCTCAAGCGGACTCGTAATAACGAAGCTGCGAAGAGGTCTCGCCAGCGCAAGAGGATGGAGGAGCATCTTTTGGAGTCGCGCGCCGTCGAGCTTCAACGAGAGAATGACAAATTAAAAGCTGCGCTCTCTGCAGTCCATCGCCACAGCGCTGCTCCGAGTAACCCGACGCATGCTGCTTTTGGGTTCCCTCTTGGACTGCCAAATGAGGGTTATCCGCGCAGTTTTGCCGTTCCTACAGCTGTGTTACCACTGCGCAGTCTGCCTCATTGCAGATTTTCTGGTTGTTGCGGAACAATATGTCCTGAAACAAATCTCTTTCGCTCGGTTTTCGATTTGGCATCATACCCTTTGCTGAAAAACACGAAATCCCCGCGCATCAGTTTATTGGACGGTTATCATCCAATGGGCAGGTACAGTCATGGAACCAATGCATGCACCAGCGGAGAGTATGTGAGGGATAGAGTTTTCGCGAATGGAAATGACTCGGCTCAAACGATGCACGAGCTGCAGGAGGACAGGAACGCATTGGCCAACCTGTCGCGCTGTTATATTACCAAAACCTCGTCTTCTGACACGGCGCAGAATTACGCGCGGCAGCCTGGACGGATCGGGAGGGAAACGCAAACTAACGCAGAGGAACGAACCGTTCTGCTGCCGCACAAACTGCGCTACAAAGCTGGTATCGCAAGGTTTGCGTCCACGAACTTTCCATCTTGATGGAAACCACGAAAGACAGACGAGGCGTTCATGCTGGGTTTTCCCCCTCGTTACAGATGTGTCACTGGCTGTCATGAAAAGATTGTCATTTTTATTGCATTTGTTTAATTGCTCACATTTAAGTAAAAAAATCACTTACCTTGCACTGTGAATCTGTAGGTGTAATACCTCTTAAATAAAAGGTATTGTGTCTGCACACGTGAGTTCTTTGTATGTGTTATGCATTGAACGTTTTTCTTGACTGCATGATCATCTTTGAAACGTATCCATCTTACTTTCAAAACGCATATGAAATGTTCTAAGGGAAAACCCGATGCTTCTTAGTATATTATTGTGTTCGGTTGTTTCTAAATGTGCACTTGAACGAATGCCGGTGCAATTGGAACATGTTTGTTTTTCCACTGGATGGCGCACTCACACACGTCTTTTTTAATGTAGGTCATGTCGGGCGCCACGTTGTGCAACTCCTTTAGTTTTAGGTTACATCACATCCACACCTGTTATATCATATCGACCATTTGACAGCTATAAATTGTTACATGTTGACAGTTTCATAACACAAGCATATTCAAACTAGTTTTAGTTGTTGGAGAAAAGCTTGATGATGCTGAGAAAATCACAAACTGGAACTGATGCTTCTCTAGTGGGATTGTGTCCTTTAAACGAGGAAATGATGCAGGACGCCAGTGATGTAAGTCTTTGAAAGGGAGCCCTTCTGCTGTAAACTTTTCCCTGTTTCTTTGAATACCACTAGGTGGCTTAATTTCTTTCAAACAGAAGATGTGTCTGTTGATATTTTGGTAACGGCTGCATACATGTCATCCAAATTTGAAGTAATTAAAATTAGACGGGTAAGTTATTAGTTAGAATAATCGCTATATAATTGGGCTTTATACATTGCTATATTATCATTATGGCAGGTTTTTTTTTTTTGTTTTATTAATAATATTAGTTCTGCTGCTACTGAAACAAAGCCTGGTAATAATAATAATAATGAACACTGTATAGTCATGGTTAATCATATTAATATAATTTTTGACGTATACATTTCTGGAAATTCTAGATGTTGTGGTCATACGAAACGCATTTAGAAAGGTTCTCTGTAAGCATTTTTAGTAGGCTATAAAAATACACTTTTTATAGGTAGCAGACCAGGTTTTCTTCAACTGAACTATAGGACTCCACACTATGTATAAGCTACTGTTCATTCTCACGGAGTCGTTATTGCTTATGTGAAACAGACTGCTATTAATGAGGAGCGTTTGATTGGCTCAAATCGGAAGATGCTGTATTTTGATTGGTCGAGAGATGTGTCAGTCAATGCACACTGCCAATACTCTTCTGTAGTGACCTACTAACACAGATCCATGAGGCAGCAGCACTGACTCCGGCAGGAAAACGCGCAGGAGCAACACAAGTATCATTTCCAGATGGGATGTTATTACTGCTGATGAAACACTTCTGGTCGCTTTGAATGGTTTTATATGCATTATTTATCCCTTACATCCATCCGTTTGGACCTTTGCTTATAAGAGGTAAATGCTTCCTTCTTTTACCGTGAGGGTTACATGAACCGGACAGGGCTCGTTGGGGGTGTTTCAGCCGGTAGCCGGTATATGGGCTATAACAGATTAACACAGTAAAGCAACTTTCAACGTGGTCTATTTTCAATATGTGCGTCATACTTATTCAGACATGTTTAAGTGTTTAACCTAAACGCTTATGGATTATTGTTACTTATACAGTGGCATATTTTTGTACAGCACATTAACGTGCTATGATATTATTGAAGCTCAAAACATAATAGGGGCATTGGGAGACAGGGGTGGCACAGTGACCCACTATTCGTTGTAGGTGGGTGTATCAGACTCTCGGGTCAATGCATATTAAATTTAGACCGTATGCCATTTAATATAATTTAACATTACATTAGATTCTATTATATAGCTAGATCTGTGGTTTTAACGTGTTACATTCGTACTGAATTTCGCAGTTGCTTTAATAGTAGGCTGAATGTCACGCACAAGGATTTCAGTTTGTCTCCGTTCTGAAACGAACGCTTGTTTGCGTTTATTGTGTAACAGTGACTGATCATCTTACAGTCCTTGCACAATAACGGAAGCTGGGACACTTCTGACAAAGAGACTGCAACGGCACGACATCAAAAACGAGTTGTTGTTCAATGCCCAGCGATAGCTGCTATTTATTCTGGCCATCTGTAAAAACCGATATCTTTCATTTATCGCTAAGGTGAATGTTTCACGCGCACAGATCAGACTGTCCTGAGTGTCTGTGTCGGGATGGGGTGAATGCATTATTAAAGGCCTGTCAAATAACAACACAGCTGGGGTATGGTGTGTACGCCTTTGCGCTGGAAGTAGCATTTTAAACCCGATTTAAGTGTAAAATTGTCACTTCAAGACAGCCAACTTTATTGTAGCCATCTTTTTATTATTCCTTGGAGTCGCAGCCATGGTTGAATCCCAAAAGCATGACACTCACGCATGTAGCCTCTGTTTCACTTTAAAAAAATAATGTGTTGCCATGAACCATTATAGCAGAAATAATACAAGCCCTTTCCTTGTTTGTCGAGTCGCGAGATGTTTCAGTCGCATTTTTCTAGCGCCCTTTTATTGATTGGTTTGTCTCCACTCAGCCACGTGTGATGCTGGCTGCTCGCATTCCTTTGTTCCCTAAGCTCTAGTCTGCGCCTGAAGTCTGGACTGGAGCCTAAGTCCAAGCCTGGCTGTGTTTACACTCTGTTAATAGTGTTATGATCGAGCGCATTGTTAAGTTACTGCGGAAACCTTAAGTTTATGGCCACAGCCAGGTTTAGATGAGGTAATTACAGCTGTTTGATCCGCACATTAAAGGTCATTGTCAGGTCTTCAGATTTGTCTCCTGCTATGTTGTGAACTAATATCCGACTTCTTCGAAAGGGTTGTCAGATTTTAATGTAATCATGACCAAATTATATTACATTATGCGTTTGAAAGCGTGAGCTGTTGCATTACTTTGAGCATGCGACCCGCCTCAAAAATGGTGACATAATGAGGCAGAGCAGATTACTTTACGTTTTAATAGTCACGTTTCGACTTGCGTGACATCACAATGTAAAACTTTTTATATTTCCTGTCCGTCTTTTTAAACATAGAAACACTGTGCACACTGTTACTTATCTTTCTCTTGGCTAAAAAATAATTTCCCCCGATGATAGTATTTCAGGCTTTTCAGCAATCACGTCCAGTGTGTTTTCTATCAGCTGTTTATGATCAGAACTACAGATGCCAGACAGCGAATGAATCACTGATCTAATCGGTCAAACGGGTTTGCAAAAACATCTGAAATTGTTGGCGATTCATTCTGACATGTTTGCAGCACTTTCTCACACAGTAATGGGATACATTATAAGCCAGAAAACAAAAAGATTGCTGGATAAGTTGGATATTTACATACAACCCATTGTAGGAAACAAAACTTGCAAATGTCTTCTATCCTTTGTGAGCGATAAAGCAGGCCCTATGGTTATATCCATAACCGTATTAAAATATGGGGACATTTATTTGATTGGGGTGTCTAATGTGTCTCTGTTTTTATCTCACCAGATCCATTACAAAATTCTCTGGAACTGACTTCACAAAAGAGGACTCATGACTTCTATTGCACTCTGACTCTTACAACCAGAGTCAACTAATGAGCTTATGCAGTCTTGATGAACACATTGTGTAATATGCAAGCCATTAAGAAGGAGCCCTCATGCACTGGGCCCTACGGTGGAGAGGATGCCTTGGTGCTGGCGGTGGCTTTGCAAGGGACAGACAGAGATCTGATTAACCACAAGCTGTCCACCCTGCCCTTTAAGACCAAGTCCACCAACTGTCGCAGAAAACGCGAGTTCATACCGGACGAGAAGAAGGACAACCTATATTGGGAAAGACGGCGCAAGAACAACGAAGCAGCCAAACGTTCACGAGAAAAGCGCAGACTCAACGATATGGTTCTGGAGAACAAGCTCATGGCCCTCGGGGAAGAGAACGCATCGCTGAAAGCCGAGCTTCTGTCGCTTAAACTCAGGTTTGGCTTAGTGAGCTCAGCAGCTTACGCTCAGGAGGTGCAGAAAATTTCCAGTTCCACTGCTGCACTCTACCAGGACTTTATCCAACCCAGTGCCGCCAAGGGTTCCTACCCAAGTGAGCTCGAGCCAGCGCGTTTAACCAGCAGCCACATATCCGTCATCAAGCACTCACCTCACAGCGCCTTGTCCGATGGATCCGACTCAAGTATGGTCACCCAGGGGAGCCCACTTATAAATATATCCCGAAATCCTGACAGCATCAAACAAGAACCCCTGGAAACCGGCAGATACGCCAAAGACAGGGTTAGTCCATATGAACTGTACAGGAACTACCTTAGTAGCCCTTTCCCTGGGAGCTACTCCCAGCCATCGCCGTACTTGCAAATCACCAGATCGTCCAGCAATTCGCCTCGAACATCGGACGGTGACGACGGGGCCGTAAGCAAGTCCTCAGATGGAGAGGACGAACAGCAGGTCCCGAAGGGTCCGGTTCCACCCAGGGCCGATTCACAGAGTGTGATTGTGTCGACCCTCAAAGTGCCAGATGCCAGTGCCTCAGCTTTGCCCCACAAGTTGAGGATCAAAGCCCGGGCCATCCAGATCAAAGTGGAGGCTATTGATCCCGACTATGAATCATCTGGCAAGTCCTCCTTTCCCATTGACATGTCTGCGAGTCGATGCTACCAAATGAGTCAGTACGTCACACCCGAGTACATTCAGTCATCTCTTAGCCCGATGTCCTTCCAGATGACCGACGTTCAGGACTGGAGTCAGAAGCCGAAGGAATGGCACAAAGATCACCAGGAGGATCACCAGCACTGTCCAGACTCACCGAGAGCTATGCCTAACAAACTCATCGCCGGCCTTAAAAACGACTCGTATGCTAGCTCCGAATCTGAGAACTTGTACTTGAAACAGGGCATTGCTGATCTGTCGGCAGAAGTGGCCTCCTTGAAAAGACTGATTACAAAACAGCAGGGGTCTGTTATTGAGTCCACGAAAAGCACTACTGAAATTGACTCATTATGAAAAGGATGTTTCTGAAACTGAATTCCCTCTATTTGCACAACGCCTGTTTTCCACTGTGTTCGCTACTGCACTGTGCGGTTGTTATGGTGTCAAAGAGCTGCACTTCATTGAGAAGAATGGTGTTTTGTGCACTTACTGTTGTAGTTTGGCGTGTCTTCTTGATGACTCCATTTGTAGCCCAAAAATTGGGCTACTGTTAATGTTAACTTCTCAAAATTTATTGTACATTGTATGTTCTCTTTTGTTTACAATAAATGCAAGCACTGAAATACTTGAGTTCTTCCTTATCTTCCTTATTTAACAAAGTACATATCAATTTTATCCAAACTTTTACAAGAATATTAACTCTTTAATATTACATATTCTGAGGAAATAAAAAGTTACGAACACGGAGCCTTCTTTTAAACATCCAAATGGCTTTGTAATGTCATAATATTTATGTGGTCTTTGTCTGCCTTCATTTAAACAGAAACAGAATATATCACGAATGGGTTATATTGCACATTTGCTGTATTTATTGTAATATCAACTCAGTTATATTGCACTGTTTCAGATGTTAAATGCTAGCATGAGTTAAACTACCACACAGTAAAAATCTGAACAACCTGTTAAGATTTAGTAAAACAATATGCAGATCTTTACCAATGTCAAGATATGAGCCTTATAATACATTATAACTTTTATACATTATGCATATATTTTAATGTGTTAAGAATATCCTTATAATGCATTACAGATACAGGCTTCATAGAAAGTACCTAAATGTTTTCGGTGTATGATGTCATTTTGTTGTTAAAACATTAATAGCAATTTGAAACAATGTGTGACTTTCTGTTAGGACAATATTAGGGAGATTAGGTCATCAGTTAGAGGTGACTGTTTGACTAAGTTTAAGAAAACTGTGTCTTTGGACAATCAAATTTTTTCAGGTAGAACAGCAGGAAAGATGGGACTTCATTACCTGTTTATATTAGAGACTAGAGAGTGTACTTTTAAAACTACAGTTAAAGTATGGCTTAAGGAAAACCAAATATGTGATCAGTAAGTATGACATGATATCCCACCCATCCTAAAAATACATATAAAACCATCCAAAACTGGGACTGCAGATGTAAATTAGCTTTATAGCTAACTTTGGCACAATACTTGTGTTGTGCATGGTCCCTCCCTGCTGAAAAATACATCGAAAACCAGCCTAAACTGGTTGGCTGGTCTTAGCTGGTTTAAGCTAGATCAAGCTGGTTTTAGCTGGTCTCCCAGCCTGGCCAGGCTGGTCAAGCTGGTTTTAGCTGGTTGTTGTGGCCAAAACCCTCTAAAAACAGAATGCTGACCAGCTAAGACCAGGCTGGATGACCAGCTAAAACCAGCAAATCAGCTTAAGCTGGTTTTAGCTGTTTTTTTTTTCAGCAGGGCTGTTAAATAAATGAAATAAACTAAAAAAAGAAAACCAAAAAACTGGACAATTAAATATGTTTTTCACCTTTTCTGTGTGTAAAAACACCAAGGGAAGCAAGTTATGGAGATCACGTGAAGATGCCAGATAGTAAATCTATTAATAATGTCACTAATTAAACCCACTGCATGTCACTCAATAAAAGAATCACATTGCTGCGTGTTTTTGAAAGTTTTGATTTTGTTTGGTTTAATAATTAACATCACCTTTGCTAGTGTGACTCTCATCCTGTGAATTAGCAGAACTTGAACAGAGATTAGCCTACAATGCTCAACATGAATAACGCTCAATGTGGCTTAATGAACCTGGACAAAATTGTAAAGCATAGTATGTGCAGATACGCATATGAGCCCAAAATGGGAACGAAATGTGTTTATTTACACGTCAAGCGTTTTCCTCTTATATAAAAGAAAACGCTAATTCACTGAGACTTTGATATTAAAAGACCACATTCTGTGCATATCTTCCTAATAAAGCATACTATGTGCAGGAAAGCAGATGAGCCCAAATATGAACTTTAAATGTAACTGTCTGTTCAATGCATAAGCCATGTTAAGAATTTTGTTTTATGGTTTTATAAAGGAGAAGACGATTAACTTGTAATTAAACATGTTGCATTCATATTCTGGTCTCATCAGCATGTCTTTTAATATCACTGTCTTAGTACATCAAGCCAGCATTTTAAAGTGCTACAAAACTGTTAACAAGCTCTCAGTGATTTGGTTTTGGTTGTCATTTCTTGAAATAAATATAAAAAAATACAGCGTGTTCATCTCTGTCCGCTGAATGTGACCCACAATCTCTGATTCTCCTCCTTGGACACAGAAAAATCAATATTTACAATGACAACAATTATACTTCTTCACTGAAACGTTTCCAACAAAGAAATAGATGGACTTCTGTCAGCTTGTTGAACACACACTTTTACTTGGATATTCTACCATATGATGGCCCGAGCAGCAGCGAACTAAATTACTAACGTTAGACTAGTAACGTTACTAAAAGCAGTTAACTCATTATTTTGCAATCAAAGCTTATGATTATTTATGTAACCTAGTGTGAACTTGACTTGGTTGTGCATTAAAGGGCAGGGACGGATTTAGTGATTTGGGGGCCCCAGGCAAAATATAGGAATGGGGCCCTATATATTTGCACACATTTACCTAGATCAGCCTTGAGGTTCCTTTTTTGCTTGCTGCTGCACAATGGTGCCCCACGGTTGTGTCCAATGTGTCTACATTTTTTATGTACGTTATAATGTCTTTCTTTCATGCTGTGTAGACCAAGAAATAGCAACTGATTTTACTTTTTTTTAAGAAAAGAGATGAGTCGGAAGTATAAATTATGATATTAATTTAAAACTGGATTTTCGCATTGGTCTGAACGAATACTGCAGACGGGATTATTGGAAATACACATTGATTCCCTGCCAGCAGGAAGCGCTTTTGGAACATCAGAAATACAGCGGTTTCCCTGGTAACGTCTGTAAACAAAGCAGTGCTGCTCACATAAACGCTACTTTATCAGATCAAATGAAAATGTCACCGAAACCTTTCTGAAGACAGTCGGTATCCTTCAGAGAGTCATTCATATAAAAACTTGAATTAGTGAGAATGAGAAAAATATAGCCTAAATTGAGGAGGAAAGTCCACTGATGAGTTACCAGTGTAAGCCTGTGTGCCAACGCTGTCTAATTCTAAACATTGAAACTCTAAAATTGTAAACTTTACTGCCGACTTCTTATGTAATATCCTATACTAGAGCTAGTGAATTAAATATTAATTTCATATCTGAAAGTACCGAACAAATAAATGTTTTTCTCAGCAACAATGCAATTCTACAGACTTGACAGGTTTTCCTGAGACTTTTTCCTCAAATAGTGTGGCAAATAAAAGCGAAAACTCATGGTATTGATACGCAAAAATGGACTTTGGTGTGCATATGATACGAAAGTTTTCGCATGCATATTATACAAAATTTGTTGGCGTGCATATGATACGCAGGTTTTGTGTACCCCACAACCCCAAACCTACCCATTGCATAGCATATATCCTATATCCTTTTTATAGGATATAAAGTAAATTTTTGCGTATCAATACCATGAGTTTTCATTTTTATTTGGCGTACTATTTATACGCACTTTCATGAGATCGGGTTAGTCTGGCTGTGGATGTACAGTAGTTTGTTTATCAAGTTATACACAGCACAGCAGATTTATACTGGGGCATGTGCCCCGTAAAAGGGGTCCAGCAACGCCCCTGCTTATGCCTACTACCCCTTCTGGGACCGCTGACAAGGGATCTCCAAGAGTCTCTGTCCTGGGCTCTCTTCTCTAGTTGGTTCCAGATCATATTCATGATCTTAATATCTGCCTCCAGTTCTCGGCACAATGTGTTTCTTGGTCTGCCTCTTTTCCGCTTGCCCTGCGGGTTCCATGTTAAGGCTTGTCTGGTCATGTTATTTGCTGACTTACGTAAGGTGTGCCCTATCCATCTCCAATGCCATTTCTTGATTTTGTCCTTTGCTGTTACTCTGATGGTCTCTGGCCAATGGATATGTAAGATATTGCATAGGCAGTTGTTGATGAAAACCAGTACTTTCTTGGTGAGGGCAGCTGTAGTCCTCCAGGTTTCGGCTCCGTACAAATAACTGCCTTGACGTTGGTATTGAAGATCCTGACTTTGGTTTTGACTGACAGCTCCTTGGATCTCTAGATGTTCCACAGTTGTATAAATGCCAACTACTTGTTCTTCCTCTCCTGAATCTTGGCCAGAGTGTCTACAGAGTTCCACTCTTTGTGTTGGTGCTTCTTGGAGCCAAGCACTTCCTGGCATGTCAATGTAACTGCTTCCTTAATCCCTTTCCACTTGCTTTCAAGAGTACCCTCCTCCTCTTCCAGCAGGTCCTGTATGGCTCAAAACTTGTTATCGAGGGTTATCCTAAACCCTAGCAGCCTGCTAGTAATCTCTATGGAAGGCGGTGTTGTACTTCCTTTTGCTCCATGTGCGTTGCTCCATCCAGTTCTTCTTTAGCTTCAGTTTTAGTCTGGCCACTTACTAGGTGGTGGTCCGAAGCCACGTCCACTCCTCTTTTCGCTCTCACATCTTGCATAGACCTTCTGAATTTCTTACTAATGCAGATGTGGTCAATCTGGTTCTTTGTCGTGTGATCTGGAGAAACCCATGTGGCTTTGTGGATGTCCTTGCAAATTCTGGCATCATTTACTCAACCTCATGCCGTTCCAAACCTATATGAACTTCTTTTAAGTAAAGGGCACAAAAGGTCATACTTGGCAAAATGTTCAATAAGCCATGTTAAGAATTTTGTTTTATGGTTTTATAAAGGAGAAAACGATTAACTTGTAATTAAAAACATGTTGCGTTTCATATTCTGGTCCTCATCAGCATGTCTTTTAATATCACTGTCTTAGTACATCAAGCCCAGAATTTTAAAGTGCTACAAAACTGTTTAACAAGCTCTCAGTGATTTGGTTTTGGTTGTCATTTGTTGAAATAAATATTAAAAAATTCAGCGTGTTTCATCTCTCTGTCCGCTGAATGTGACCCCACAATCTCTGATTCTCCTCCTTGGGACACAGAAAAAATCTATATTTACAATGACAACAATTATACTTCTTCACTGAAACGTTTCCAACAAAGAAATAGATGGACTTCTGTCAGCTTTGTTGAACACACACTTTTACTTGGATATTCTACCATATGATGGCCCGAGCAGCAGCGAACCTAAATTACTAACGTTAGACTAGTAAAGCCTAACGTTACTAAAAGCAGTTAACTCATTATTTTGCAATCAAAGCTTATGATTATTTATGTACCTAGTGTGAACTTGACTTGGTTGTGCATTATAGAGCAGGGACGGATTTAGTGATTTGGGGGGCCCCAGGCAAAATATAGGAATGGGACCCTATATATTTGCACACACATTTACCTAGATCAGGCCTTGAGGTTCCTTTTTTTGCTTGCTGCTGCACAATGGTGCCCCCACGGTTGTGTCCAATGTGTCTACATTTTTTATGTACATGTTATAATGTCTTTCTTTCATGCTGTGTAGACCAAGAAATAGCAACTGATTTTACATTTTTTTAAGAAAAGAGATGAGTCGGAAGTATAAATTATGATATTAATTTAAAACTGGATTTTCGCATTGGTCTGAACGAAATACTGCAGACGGGATTATTGGAAATTACCACATTGATTCCCTGCCAGCAGGAAAGCGCTTTTGGAACATCAGAAATACGCGGTTTCCCTGGTAACGGCTGTAAACAAAGCAGTGCCGCTCACATAAATGCTACTTTTTATCAGATCAAATGAAAATGTCACCGAAACCTTTCTGAAGACAGTCGGTATCCTTCAGAGAGTCATTCATATAAAAAACTTGAATTAGTGAGAATGAGAAAAATATAGCCTAAATTGAGGAGGAAAGTCCACTGATGAGTTACCAGTGTAAGCCTGTGTGCCAAAGGCTGTCTAATTCTAAACTTTGAAACTCTAAAATTCTAAACTTTTCATATCTGAAAGTACCGAACAAATATATACTAGAGCTAGTGAATTAAATATTAATTTCATATCTGAAAGTACCGAACAAATAAATGTTTTTTTTTCTCAGCAACAATGCAATTCTCCCTACTACAGACTTGACAGGTTTTCCCCTGAGACTTTTTCCTCAAATAGTATATGGCAAATAAAAGCGAAAACTCATGGTATTGATACGCAAAAAAAAAATGGACTTTGGTGTGCATATGATACGAAAGTTTTCGCATGCATATTATACAAAAATTGTTGGCGTGCATATGATACGCAGGGTTTTGTGTACCCCACAACCCTAAACCTACCCATTTGCATAGCATATTATCCTATATATCCTTTTTTTTTATAGGATATAAAGTAAATTTTTGCGTATCAATACCATGAGTTTTCATTTTTATTTGGTGTACTATTTATACGCACTTTCATGAGATCGGGTTAGTCTGGCTGTGGATGTACAGTAGTTTGTTTATCAAGTTATACACAGCACAGCAGATTTATACTGGGGGCATGTGCCCCTGTAAAAGGGGTCCAGCAGCGCCCCTGCTTATGCCTACTACCCCTTCTGGGGCCGCTGACAAGGGATCTCCAAGAGTCTCTGTCCTGGGCTCTCTTCTCTAGTTGGTTCCAGATCATATTCATGATCTTAATATCTGGCCTCCAGTTCTCGGCACAATGTGTTTCTTGGTCTGCCTCTTTTTCCGCTTGCCCTGCGGGTTCCATGTTAAGGCTTGTCTGGTCATGTTATTTGCTGACCTTACGTAAGGTGTGCCCTATCCATCTCCAATGCCATTTCTTGATTTCGTCCTCTGCCGGCAGCTGGTTTGTTTTCTGCCAGAGTTTGCTGTTACTCTGATGGTCTCTGGCCAATGGATATGTAAGATATTGCATAGGCAGTTGTTGATAAAAAACAGTACTTTCTTGGTGAGGGCAGCTGTAGTCCTCCAGGTTTCGGCTCCGTACAAAATAACTGCCTTGACGTTGGTATTGAAGATCCTGACTTTGGTTTTGACTGACAGCTCCTTGGATCTCCAGATGTTCCACAGTTGTATAAATATGGTCCGTGCTTTCCCTATCCGTGCCTTGACATCTGCATCTGAGCCCCCTTGTTTATCGATGACGCTACCCAAGTAAGTAAAGGCATCCACCTCCTCCAGAGCGTCCCTGTCACGCATGATTGGGTATGTTCTGGCTGTGTTAGTCTTGAGGATCTTACTCTTGCCCTTATGGATGTTGAGGCCTACTTGTGCGGCGGCAGATGCTACACTGGTCATCATCTCCTGCATCTGCTGCTGGGTGTGTGATAGTAGTGCCAAGTCATCTGCAAAGTCAAGGTCAATTAGCCGTGTCCAAGGTGTCCACTGGATTCCGTGCCTACTCTGAGTTATGGAGGTCTTCATCATCCAGTTGATCGCCAGAAGAAAGAGAAATGGCGAGAATGTCCGATGCCGGTCCTCACTTGGAATGCCTCAGTGAGCTGCCCTCCATGTACCACTTTGCAATTTAGTCCCTCGTATGAGTTCCTGATAATGGTGACGATTTTGTCAGGTATCCCATAGTGCCGGAGCAGTTTCTTCAAGTTCTCTCTATCCATGCTGTCAAATGCTTTCTCGTAGTCCGGGAAGTTAATGTACAGGGGTGAGTTCCACTCTAATGACTGCTCAACTATGATTCGCATCATCACAATCTGGTCAATACAAGATCGGTCCTTGCGAAAACCAGCTTGTTGGTCTCTTGTTGAGCGTCGACAAGGTCTTTCATTCTATTCTTGGTGATATTGTAAAGTTCTTTCATGTTGACCTCTCTTACTGCTTGCTCTGGTCATCCATATACTTCTGCTTATCGGCTCTGATGCTCTTCTTCGCTCGATTATTTGCATCTGTGGGCTTTGCTTGTGCCTTGGCTTTCTCTGCTCTTGTTCAACTGTTGTTAATAGCCAACTACTTGTTCTTCCTCTCCTGAATCTTGGCCAGAGTGTCTACAGAGTTCCACTCTTTGTGTTGGTGCTTCTTGGAGCCAAGCACTTCCTGGCATGTCAATGTAACTGCTTCCTTAATCCCTTTCCACTTGATTTAAAGAGTACCCTCCTCCTCTTCCAGCAGGTCCTGTATGGCTCAAAACTTGTTATCGAGGGTTATCCTAAACTCTAGCAGCCTGCTAGTATCTCTATGGAAGGCGGTGTTGTACTTCCTTTGCTCCATGTGCGTTGCCATCCAGTTCTTCTTTAGCTTTAGTTTTAATCTGGCCACCACGTGGTGGTGGTCCGAAGCCACGTCCACTCCTCTTTTCGCTCTCACATCTTGCATAGACCTTCTGAATTTCTTACTAATGCAGATGTGGTCAATCTGGTTCTTTGTCGTGTGATCTGGAGAAACCCATGTGGCTTTGTGGATGTCCTTGCAAATTCTGGCATCATTTACTCAACCTCATGCCGTTCCAAACCTATATGACTTATTTAAGTAAAGCACAAAAGGAAATACTTGGCAAAATGTTCACGCTTTTCCATTGCTCATTAAATGATAAACAAATCGGGAATGGGGCCATCAATCTCAACAACAGACGTAATTGTGTGAGAACATTTATCTTAACCACTTATTTTGGCTGAAATTTCAGTTGTCAGTTGTCAGAAATTTCAAAGTGCCTAGGATCATGGTCTTAGATCTTGTTTACCACTTGTATTTTCCCTCTTTTGAGTCTTGTTATATGTTTGTCTAATTTTCCTTTTCTAGCTGTTGATGTTGGGCACAAAGATATGGTGGAGCTTCTGGTGGAAAATGGGGCAGAAGTCAAAGGGACTGTCAGGCTGGTCTTATCTCCATCAAGCTGTTTACAAGATCATAAATCTAAAACACAAATAAATAATAAACAAAGAATCTATGTTTTAGATACATTGACATTTGCTCAAACATCAGTCAGATGCCGGTCTTGATCTAGTAATAAAGAAAAAAACAATATTTAAGCAAATAAAATTATCCAAAGGAAAACTTTATTTAGTTTGGTTGCTTTGCTGCTTATTAATATTTAAAAACGGTCAGCTAAAGTAAAATCATGCCAAATTATTTATATTGTGAAGACCCCTGCAGACCCTTGCGACTCAATTTCAATAAAATTTTTCAATTAAGGTGAGCTTTATTGGCATGACAAAAACTGTACATTTTTATTGCCAAAGCAGTTGCAGCTGGGCTGCTTACAAATAGTGCACATATGTATTAACAGAAAGAAAAAGAATATTTACAGAGTATTAGATTTACAGAGGCAAAATATACATCTAAGTAATATAATAGAGTAATATAGCATAATATAATCTACATGTGCTGGAAACATCAGATAAGGCAGGATGAGTGTTTTCTCTTCTATGGTGACAGACAGACACATATTGAGCAGCAAACACACAGCAGTGTCTCTTTGACAAAGTGAATAAGTCTCTTAATTTTTTTTTTTTTTAGCAAGTTTAGTTTTTGTAAAATGTTATGTGCTGTGGTATTTTTGAGAAATTCATTTTCTTATGGACATTATTTGTGATTTACCTTATATGCATAAATGGATATTAATTAAATGAACAAAGGAACTTCTATTTTTCAGAAGATTAAGGACAAAGCAGACTATATCAGATCACTCCATCTCCTCCTGCTTCTGCAGCTCCTTCACAAGGTGCTCTAAAGAGAACAGGTGATCATCTAAGTCTTCAGGTATCAGTTGCCTGATGGCATCGGCGAGCTCAAAGAGGTAGTCTGTATTCTTGCCACTAGGGCCTACAGACTTCACAATCTGCTGAGCGATTGTCTCCAAAGGTGCTGGGCCAAGGTAATTTGGGTTGTCACAGGAGCCGATGTAGAGCAATGTGTCCCGCATTGGTTGGTGTCCTTCATCTTTGGGATGAAATGTAACTGTGATCACCCCGTAACCGCCTTTCTCTCTGTAGTCCAGATACTCTTTCACTTCCTTTTCTTGACCTGATGGCAACTTATAAGCAACGCCCCCCACAAAGCTCTACAGGCAGATAGTGAATGAACAGGAAGAAAAAATGTCTGGATTACTCTCATTTGTAAATGAAATTTATGTATGTAAATCTTATATGCTATTATTAAATGATACATCACAAATATAATATATGGCACTTTCCATTAATATTGTTAAAAACAGGGTCTGAAACTCTTTAAAAATATTTATTATTAAATTAACAGTCAGTGAAAGTGTTTATGTTGAACCTTAGAATGTATTTTTAAAAAGTAAAAAAATTGTTAAATAATACATTTTTTATTTATTATAATTAAAAATATTAAAGTTAAGTGAAAATATTTAAGTAGAAGAATTAAAATGTTAGATAAGTTTATTAAAACATTAATGGGAAAAAAAACCATTAATAAAATATTTTAAAAGTGCATTAAAGGGATAGTTCACCCAAAAATGAAAATTCTGCCATTACTCACCCTCATGTTGTTCCAAACCCGTAAGTTCTTCGTTTATCTTCAGAACACAAATTAAGATATTTTTGATGAAATGTGAGAGCTCTCAGACCCTGCATGGACAGCAACGCAACTGTTATGTTCCCAGGTCCAGAAACGTAGTAAATACATCTGTAAAACAGTTCATGTTACATCAGTGCCTCAACTTCAGTTTTGTGAAGCTACAAGAATACTTTTTGAGCGCAAAGAAAACAAAAATAACTATTTATTCAATGATTCTTCTCCCCATAACAACGCATACTCACACTTTACACAAATATCAAAATACACACACAACCCATACCAGCAGATTACGTTCATGCGCGCACTTTCTCCCCTGAACGTAAACAACACTGATTACGTCGATTACGCTCTTGGATACTCTCCAAAATGGTGGAAGACATAACTTGGGGGATAAGAATTGTTAAATAAATTGTTATTTTTGTTTTCTTTGTGCTCAAAAAGTATTCCCGTAGCTTCACAAAACTACGAGCTATGCAAAGTTGAGCCACTGATGTCACATGGACAGATTTACCAATGTCCTAACTACGTTTCTGGGACTGGGAACATTACAGTTATGTTGCTGTCTATGGAAGGTCAGAGAGCTCTCAGATTTCATTAAAAAAAAATCTTAATTCGTGTTCCGAAGTTGAACAAAGGTCTAACGGGTTTGAAACAACATGAGAGTGAATAATTAATGACATAATTTTAAACTTGGGACACATTGTATAAAAATACTGCATCACCATTATAAGGCAGATTCAGACATGTTATGTGTTTAAAACTATTTAAATTTCATGTGAGGTTAATGATATAATATTAGATATTAGATAAACCATTTTCAGAATAAAAAAACTATAATTGTGAATTATAAAAAATAAATTGACACTATAAAAATACTACATATTTACCATTTTCAGGTTGGATACAGAAATGTGATTTTTAAAACTAGCTACATTTCATTCAAGGTTATATTGTCAGTATTATGGACCTGTGTTTTCCCTCCCCATGTGCTTCTCCAGACCTAGTTTCTCCCGTGTGTCATGCCCTTATTTGGTCCTTCTTGTTCCTGTTTGTATTGGTTCCCATTTGATTCAGCTGTGTTTCCCCAATTATCTCATTTGGTTCTTAGAATTTAAGCCCTGTGTTTGCGGTCCGGTATTGTGAATGTCTTCTTGGATGTGATCGTCTCATGCTACGTGTGCTCCTGTCTGCCCTATGTAACCTGTGTTTGTTGGATTAAAGACTGTGTTTATGGTAAATTCTCCTGTGTCTCCACGTCTCGTTTGCTCCTCGTTCCCTCACAGCAGCTGATCATGACAGAATACTGGACCTACAACTGTAAAACAAAGACCATTTCTGCATTTTATTCAGTGTTTTTTTGTTTCCATTGTTCCCCTATGGATTCCCTTACCCACCCGGAATACCTCCTCTTCCTACTGGAGCAGGGGTAAAAATCGCTCGAGGACCATACCAGACTGTTTCTGGCCCTTGCCCATCTTACCAGCTACCCAGACGACACGCTCTGCGCGTTCTATGAGCTTGAACACCACGTGCAGAGTGGCACCATCTGAAGATGGTCCTCGAGCAGATTTTGCCACCTTTGTAGAGTGGATACTGGCGAGAAACAGATCCTCGTTAACCGTCGGTTCCAAGAAGGTTCCACTCTCGACCCAGAGCCCAGCACACCATATCCTCCCTGTGCGGAGCCCAAGCCTGAGCCCACCAAGGACGGACAGCCAGTTCCCGCAGCAATCAACAAGCCAGCGCAGTATTGAGTGACTGAGCGGAGGATCACCCTGGAGGCATAGCCCAACCGTTAGACCAGGTGCGAGAGCCAGCGACAGTGCCTGCCCTGAGGGAGCAAGTGATGGACAGTGAGAGCGCGGAGTGGAGCTCCACCCACTGCACTGCAGCTGAGGGTGAGCTAATAATGCATTTGGGAGTTGCTGGACTTAGAGGGGGACCTAATAGACTGTAGGCCGACTTGTCCCCTCTCCTCCCTCCTTCATCCCCGCTGGTCCCGTCCAGCCCTCCTTTATCTCCTGTCCCCACATCCAGCCCAGAGTGGGCTCCCGTTTCCCAGTCCAGCTGAGGGACAGACTCTGCCCCTGAGTCCAGCCAGAAGTGGGCTTCGATCCCGGAGGGCAGCCCTGACAGTCCAGAAGCTCACCTCTGTCTCCAGCCTCCGAGGCCCGGACTCCGCCACGGTCCATAGACCCAGCGGCTCCACCTTGGCTCCTAGCTCCCTTTCCTCCACCGTCACCCGTCATTCCACCAGCTCCACCAGGCTCCCTCATCCCTACGGCTCCGCCTTGATTGGGTGTTGACCCACCATCACCTCAGGACTCCGCTCCTCTGGTTTCACCTCATTGCTCTGTCCCACCATCGGCTCTGTTGGGCTCCTCCCTCCCGCCACCTTGGTCCTCAGTCGTTCCAGCTCCGCCACGGATCTCTGGATACCCCTGGCTGGTTGGCTCTCCGCCTTGGGCTCCTCCACCACCTGCTCTGCTGCCGTCAGACATTTTGGCTATGGTAGGGTCCTTGGCTCCTCCTGCTTCAAGTCCCTCCTGTCATCTCCCTGGCTCCCTGGACTGCCTGCTCCACCATGGTCCGCTTAACTGCCTGATCTGCCCTAGAGGCCTTCCATGTCTCTAGCCTGCACCAGCCTCCAGGGTGCCCCCCAGGAGTGATGTCAGTATTATGGACCTGTTGTGTTGTGTTTCCCATGTGCTTCCCCTGACCTAGTTTCTCCCGTGTGTCATGCCCTTATTTGGTCCTTCCTGTTCCTGTTCATATTGGATTCAGCTGTGTTTCCCTAATTATCTCATTTGGTTCTTAGTATTTAAGGCCTGTGTTTGCCTGTGTTCGCAGTCCTGATGTGATCGGCTCATGCTACGTGGACTCCTGTCTGCCCTATGTACCCTGTGTTTGCTGGATTAAAGACTGTGTTTATGGTGAATTCTCCTGCGTCTAGTTTGCTCTGTGCTCCCTCACAGTAGCTGATCGTGACAAATATATATAAGTAACAGTTTATTTAAAAAAATATTTTTTATATTATAAAATAAGATAATATATTGTTTTATAATTATAATTTATATTAATTCCATGCTAGGCAAGTACAAATGTAATAGAATTGATATTAGATAAAAGTCTCCAAAAAAGAAGTGCCTTCCATGCTTTAGAAAAAAAAAAATTAATGGGACAAAAATGTATACCGCATTTGTGGTATGTAATGTGCCATATTTCAGCATTGTAAGCAGTATTTAATAGGTTGACAGTCATTACCTCAGGGTCCTCTATTAATGTTACCACTCGGCCAGGCTGAAACAGAATCAATAAAGTAAAAGTGTTAATCATACTGTGTAAAGTGCTCTGTCATTCTGAAAGGTCACTACGACTGGACGCCTGCTGTTCATAAACTCATAAACTGGTCCATACCTTTCCAGGCACCCCTCGATGATTCGTACATCCCTGCCAGAATCTGCGACTGAAACCTTTGATGAAACCCACTCGTTTCTCCTCATATGGAAAGTCAACTTTCCAAATCAAAGATCCGTAACCAAAAACCCACATGCTTTCTGCTGACAGCTCACTGTGTGTCTGAAAACATAAAGTCACATATCGAAGGACGGGTTTATTTAAGGGGCCCGAGTGCCACTGACGAGTCTGGTTAGGTATGTTCACATGGTTTGCATAGGTGTGGAGACATCACAGTAATTAATATGCTAAAAATTACAAAAGAATGTCATACTTGCCAAGGGCAAAAACAGATCTGCCATGAAGACTCACATCAGTTGGCAAGTTACCATAAACACTGCGTGTTATTGTTTATATATAAATATATATTCTTTCTATAAATTTATATTTACATTTTTATGGATAACATTATATTAAAAAGCTGTATGGCATTAGTTGAATGTACTGAATGAACAAGGTAATTGTAGAGATTATTTTTCAAAATAAATGCCAGTTTACCACCGGGTTTAAAAATAAACCCTTACCAAAAAACAAAAACAAAAAAATCTACCGTCATAGCTAGAATATCCACCATTATATTTAATACAGTACTGTAGTAATTTACAGGATATTTACAGTTATAACAACTGTAGTAGCAATGGCATTCTGATGAAACCTATGGGTATATGTGGTGGTTAAAAAAAATAATAAATAAATGTGTAAAACTAAGTAAAAATAATAAATAAATTATATTAGAGTAACACTGAACATAAAACAAGTAAATATATTTTTCGAATACACTTTATATTGTATTATCTGTGACGATTAATGTTCCCTGCTCAGCCTTGAAGGATCCACTGATTGCTTGATTGTTTTTTCTTGGGAAGTGTTCACCTGTTTGGGGGAGGGGGCGTGCTGCTTAGAAAATAAAGAGACTCTGATGGTGAAGCAGCAGCTCTGTGTCCTGTGTTTCATTAAAGGGGTCATATGACATTGCTAGAAAGAACATTATCACTAATCTGCATTTTGGCTAAGATCAAGTGTAGATTTTCAAAAGAAAATCTGTTCTTATCAATTTAATATCTGATACGTCTCCCATCCGGGGACTACATATTAAATAGGGGGAAGTTGTGGCCTAGTGGTTAGAGAGTTTGACTCCTAACCCTAAGGCTGTGGGTTTGAGTCTCAGGCTGGCAATACCATGACTGAGGTGCCCTTGAGCAAGGCACCGAACCCCCAACTACTCCCCATGCGCCGCAGCATAAATGGCTGCCCACTGCTCCGGGTGTGTGTTCACGGTGTGTGTGTGTGCACTTTGGATGGGTTAAATGCAGAGCACGAATTCTGAATATGGTTCACCATACTTGGCTGTATGTCACTTTCACTTTTTTTTCACTTTCATTATTTTGTTTATTTGGTGTAATGCAATGTGTTTATGTAATGATTGAGCAGGTTGCCAACAGGAACAGATTGACCCAGCCACACAGTAGTGAGATGTTGGTGACAGCCATCCCCAACTTGGAAGGAAATAAGATAAGAGCATTCATTGAGAGAGTCCAGGCAGAAACGTCATGTGAGTACATTCTCAAAACCACAAAAGAAAGAGTCTATGTGCCTAAACAGACCTCTGTTCAAGTTGAATGTAGAGTACTGACATCAGCACCAAAGGAAGAAAGGGTGCTACTCTATGAGCCTGATGTGAATCCTACCTGGCCTGAAGGATTGGAGTTCTGTGAAATCCTTGTGAAGTTGCGATGACAGATCTTACCACATGTCATTGTCACTTTGTAAACACGGCAGCCATAAGAGCCCTGAAAGAGAAAAGACCCAACACTGTGGGACAGTTGAGAACCGTACTTGGCCCATTGAGTTATTACAGGCAGTTTATTCAAGACTTCTACAAGATTGCTGGGTCTCTCTATGACTTGCCAAAAGGAGCAGCTAAGACTTAGGAAGAGGGACATACTGGAGCTGCCCGGAAGTGTATGAAGAGCAAAATAAGAGGAGTACCTTCTCAGAAGCCCATTCTATGGTTGGAACATCATCAGCAGAGGCTGAAGAAATGAAGGGGGTTTTGGGGGCCTGGAGAAATTTTGACATGCCCTGACTTTTGTGCTTTTTTTAGTTGCTTATAAACATATTCATGGCTAAAGTCTGAAAACACTGTATTCAGTACAAACTGGGCTACAATAATATGTAAATAGCATGAACGTACATGATTGTGTTTTTGAGAAAACAACGTTTATGCTATTTCTAAATGATGTGTAAATCATCTTGTTTACTCACTAACAGAAAACAATAGATTGATTTAAATTTTCTAAGACACTTTTTGTTTCGAAAGGGCATATGCCCGTCAGTAGGCGTCAACTATCATGAATATTTGTGTGATTCACACCTGAGAAGACAAAGGCCCACATAATGAGCTGCATAATGAGCCTTTCAGCCAGTTGTGTGCCTGAGAGAGAAAAGTTACAAGAAAGAATGTGAGGACAAAATAAATGTATATATTTTTATGTTTGTAGTTTATTTAGAATATATTTAATTATCCCACAAAATAATTTGAGATTCACTTGCAAGTGCAGTTAAACAGTTTATTGGAGTAAGACTGGAGTAATGATGCTGAAAATTTAGATTTGATCACAGGAATAAATTAAATGTAAAATATATTCAAATAGAAAGCAGTTGTTTTAAATA
The DNA here is from genome assembly GCF_018340385.1 of Cyprinus carpio. Taxonomy (NCBI): domain Eukaryota; kingdom Metazoa; phylum Chordata; class Actinopteri; order Cypriniformes; family Cyprinidae; genus Cyprinus; species Cyprinus carpio. The sequence goes on along the minus strand of NC_056606.1, from coordinate 3,346,939 downwards.
TTAAAAATATTTCACAATATTACTGCTTTGGCAAACTGGTATTGACTGGTATTGTGTAATGTTAAAATATATAAATGAACATCACATAACTAGCATTTCCAAAGTGTCTATTGTTTATGTGCTCTCAAATAAACTAAATGATAAACCACATTATTAACATTATTGTTATGGTCACTGATACTAGTAGCACAGTAGAACATTTAGATGATGTGAATGAAACTTCATTATGTTTCACTTGATTATACATTTAGTCAGGAATTATATGTGGCACCTCCCCCTAATTAAACAACTGACTACGCCACCCCTTGATCTTAGCTAGTTGTCAGAGCAAGGGGAACTCTGCCCCAATAAAATGTACAAACACAGGTACATATACAAAGAAAAATAATACAATACAATCTCAAAAAAAAAAAAAAAAATAATTTAATGTTTTGCTTTGGCTTGAGGAAAAAAAAAAAAAAAAGCCAGCAGTAAATTGCCACGGTCACAGGCAACAGTGCAGGCAATAGAAGTGCAATATCTGACCATGTCATGGACAGCCTTGACCTCACTTCATAACCCGACAGAGTAAGCAGAGTCAAGTGAGACCTATTCTACTGATGAGATACGACAAGCACAGAGAGATGATGCCCACATCGGACCAGTGGTACAATGTAAGTTGACTGGTGAAAAACCCTTCAGACACGCACTGAAGACCTTACACAGAGTAAAAGCTTGCTACGCCACTGGGAAAAGCTTTCCTTAGGTGAGGATGGAATCCTTCGCAGAAAGACAGCTACCTGAACTCAGCTTGTGCTGCCAGAAAGATACAAACGTGTCTTGCAGGAGTTACATAGTAAAATGGGGCATCAAGGAGTGGAAATGA